>NW_027362768.1:288594592-288894592 GCF_046119375.1 Phyllobates terribilis | reverse complement strand
GGGAATCTGTCATCAGGCTTTTGCCACCTAATCTGAGAGCAGCATAATGTAGGGTTAGAGGCACTGATTCCAGTAATGTGTCACTTACTGGGCTGCTTAGTGTTGTTTTGATAAAATCATTGATTTGTCAGAAGGTAATTATCACTAGATGACTAGTAAGTTCTGTAGGACCCCACCCCCATCACTGATCAGTAGATTTCTGTGTATACTGAGCATGGGCAGAAAGCTGCCAATCAGTGGTGTGGGCGGGGCTATACAGAGCGCAGCATTCAGAGAGCTGCTAGATCTGCAGCAGATAAAACGGTGATTTTCTCAAAATGACAACAAGCAGCTGAAAAAGTGACACATCGCTGGAATCAGGGTATCTGCCCCTATATTGTGCTGCTCTCAGATGGGGCAGCACAATTAATATTGTGCCAAATTAATTTCCCGTGAACTATCACATGATCTATCACAGGGGATCATGTGACATGTCACGTGATAAATCAGGTGTGGGGGGGGGGGGGCCGCGCCTTCTAAACTGCCCGGGGCCCTTGCTACTCTTAATCCACCCCTGCATACTACTATACATAATAGAAATTTTCCCAATGGTCCACATGAGAAACTATGACTGTTGTGGAGGCCGAACCAACAGGCTGAAATTAATTCTGCACAATATTAATAATAACTAGTGTTGAGCGAGTATGTTCTATTAACCCTTTCGCCGAGTATGCTCGGGCCGAGCTCCGAGTATTTACAGCTGCTCGGTGATATGGTTAAATCGCTCCCGTGTGCATGATTTGCAACTGTTTGACAGTTTTAATACATGTGAGGAATGTCTATTTCTTACACATTCCGCACATGTAATAAAGCTGTCAAACAGTTGCAAATCATGCACACGGGAGCGATTCAAACATATCACCGAGCAGCTGTAAATACTCGGAGCTCGGCTCGAGCATACTCAGAACAGAACATACTCGCTCAACACTAATAATAACATATTAATTATAATTATTTTTTATATTAATTGCATGACTAAATATTGAGCAGAATTAAGTATGCTGACATCCCCGTATATATAGTATGAGACCCCATATAGTCCCCTACATACAATATGAGCCTCCACATAGCCCTCTACATACAATATGAGCCCCCACATAGCCCCTCTCAATGAAAAACCAAAACGATCAACCTATGGTGCCCTTATACATGTAAACCATAACAAAAAAATACCCTTAAAAATTGCACTATATTTAGCCAGTTTAAAAACCCATATACCTCATAGTTTCGTTTCTATGAACATGGACTACCTACAGTGGGGGAAATAAGTATTTGATCCCTTGCTGTTTTTGTAAGTTTGCCCACTGACAAAGACATGAACAGTCTATAATTTTAAGGGTAGGTTAATTTTAACATTGAGAGATAGAATATCCAAAAAAAAAATCAAGAAAATAACATTCTATAAATTAGATAATTTTTTTTGCATTTTGCAGTGAGAAATAAGTATTTGATCCCCTACAAACCATTATGAGTTCTGGCTCCTTCAGACCAGTTAGACGCTCCTAAGCAACTCGTTACCTGCATTAAAGACAGCTGTCTTACATAGTCACCTGTATAAAAGACTCCTGTCCACAGACTCAATTAATTAGTCAGACTCTAACCTCTACAACATGGGCAAGACCAAAGAGCTTTCTAAGGATGTCAGGGACAAGATCATAGACCTGCACAAAGCTGGAATGTGCTACAAAACCATAAGTAAGACGCTGGGTGAGAAGGAGACAACTGTTGGTGCAATAGTAAGAAAATGGAAGAAATACAAAATAACTATCAATCGACATCAATCTGAGGCACCATGCAAAATCTCACATCGTAGGGTATCCTTGATCATGAGGAATGTGAGAGATCAGCCTAAAATTACATGGGGGGAACTTGTTAATGATTTCAAGGCAGCTAGGACCACAGTCACCAAGAAAACCATTGGTAACACATTACGCCTTAAAGCAGGGGTCTCAAACTCGGCTGGGTATATGGGCCGCACATGGAAAAAATTTGAATTTGGGGGGCCGCATTCTTTGTTCAATGTGACATTTTTAGTGATACCATTTTTTTTTGTATACACCTTTTGAACATTTTTGCCGTGTTTATTTTTTTTATGGCTTGGGTCGTTATGGATGTGGCGATAATAAACGTGCACTTTTTTGTGTTTACTTTAGTTTACATATAAAACAGCATTTTTAGTGCCCAATATTTTTTCATGCTTTATTTTATTTTTTATTTTTTTTACAATTTTATTTCCCCCAATTGGCCACATACAGTAATATTGTCTTACAATTAGCATCATATAGTAATAATGGAAAACATCTTGTAGTAATGTTCCCCATCCAAGTCCCCATCTTGTACTAATGTGCCCCATCCAGGTCCCCATCCTGTGGCTATGTGCCCCATCCAGGTCCCCATCCTGTGGCAACGTTCCCCATCCTGGCGCCCATCTTGTACTAATGTGCCTCATCCAGGTCCCCATCTTGGGGCTATGTGCCCCATCCAGGTCCCCATCCTGTGGCAATGTTCCCCATCCAGGTCCCCATCTTGTGGCTCTGGTCCCCATCTTGTGGCTCTGGTCCCCATCTTGTGGCTCTGTGCCCCATCCAGGTCCCCATCTTGTGGCTCTGTGCCCCATCCAGGTCCCCATCTTGTGGCTATGTGCCCCATCCAGGTCCGCATCCTGTGGCAACGTTCCCCATCCTGGTGCCCATCTTGTACTAATGTGCCTCATCCAGGTCCCCATCTTGGGGCTATGTGCCCCATCCAGGTCCCCATCCTGTGGCAATGTTCCCCATCCAGGTCCCCATCTTGTGGCTCTGGTCCCCATCTTGTGGCTCTGGTCCCCATCTTGTGGCTCTGTGCCCCATCCAGGTCCCCATCTTGTGGCTCTGTGCCCCATCCAGGTCCCCATCTTGTGGCTATGTGCCCCATCCAGGTCCCCATCCTGTGGCAACGTTCCCCATCCTGGCGCCCATCTTGTACTAATGTGCCTCATCCAGGTCCCCATCTTGGGGCTATGTGCCCCATCCAGGTCCCCATCCTGTGGCAATGTTCCCCATCCAGGTCCCCATCTTGTGGCTATGTGCCCCATCCAGGTCCCCATCTTGTGGCTATGTGCCCCATCCAGGTCCCCATCTTGTGGCTATGTGCCCCATCCAGGTCCCCATGTTGTGGCTCTGGTCCCCATCTTGTGGCTCTGTGCCCCATCCAGGTCCCCATCTTGTGGCTATGTGCCCCATCCAGGTCCACATTTTGAGGCTATGTGCCCCATCCAGGTCCACATCTTGATGCTCTGTGCCTCATCCAGGTCCCCATCCTGTGGCTATGTGCCCCATCCAGGTCCCCATGTTGTGGCTCTGGTCCCCATCTTGAGGCTCTGTGCCCCATCCAGGTCCACATCTTGAGGCTATGTGCCCCATCCAGGTCCACATCTTGAGGCTCTGTGCCCCATCCAGGTCCCCATCCTGTGGCTATGTGCCCCATCCAGGTCCCCTCTTGTGGCTATGTGCCCCATCCAGGTCCCCTCTTGTGGCTATATGCCCCATCCAGGTCCCCTCTTGTGGCTCTGTGCCCCATCCCGGTCCCCATGTTGTGGCTCTGTGCCCCCTGTGCTGTTCTTCACACACATAAAATAGAAAAAAAAAAAGATGATTCTCACCTGTCCTCCGTTCCCTCAGCGGCCTTCCTGCAGATGTGGCCCGCAGGCACCACAGAGTCCGACCCCTTGACGATCCCGACCTGGTCCAGGAGGAGCCGCCGACAGCAGCGCTGCATTGCCGCACAGAGACTGTCTCCCAGCACAGCATTTTCAATGTCAGCCGCCGGCCAATCAGAGGCCAGCAGCTGACATCTGCATATGGCAATGACGTCATACTCGCTGCGCCGACACGCAGATATCAGCTGCTGGCCTCTGATTGGCCAGCGGCTGGCATTGGAAATGCAGTGCTGGGAAACAGTCTCTGTGTGGCAATTCAGCGCTGCTGTCGGCGGCTCCTCCTGGACCAGGTCGGGATCGTCAAGGGGTCTGTGCCTGCGGGCCGCATAAAGCAGCCTCAGGGGCCGCATGCGGCCCGCGGTCCGCGTGTTTGAGACCCCTGCCTTAAAGGTTTAAAATCCTGCAGTGCCCTCAAGGTCCTCCTGCTCAAGAAAGCACATGTGCAGGCTCGTCTGAAGTTTGCCAATGAACTCCTGGATGATTCTGTGAGATATTGGGAGAAGGTGCTGTGGTCAGATGAGACAAAAATTGAGCTCTTTGTCATTAACTCAACTCGCCGTGTTTGGAGGAAGAAGAAGGATGAGTACAACCCTAAGAACATCTTCCCAACCGTGAAGCATGATGGGGGAAACATTATACTTTGGGAGTGCTTTTCTACAAAGGGGACATGACGACTACACTGTACTGAAGGGAAGATGGATGGGGTCATGTATCGCAAGATTTTGGCCAACATCCTCCTTCCCTCAGTAAGAGCATCAAAGATGGGTCGTGGCTGGGTTTTCCAGCAAGACAATGACCCAAAACATAGAGCCAAGGCAACAAAGGAGTGGCTCAAAAAGAAGCACAGTAAGGTCATGGAGTGGTCCAGCCCGTCTCCAGACCTTAATGCCATAGAAAACTTATGGAGGGAGTTGAAGCTCCGAGTTGTCAAGCAACAGCCTCAAAATCTTAATGATTTAGAGATGATCTGCAAAGAGGAGTGGACCAAAATTCCTTCTGACATGTGCGCAACCCTCATCATCAACTGCAAAAAACTTCTGACTGCTGTGCTTGCCAACAAAGGTTTTGCCACAAAGTATTAAGTGTTGTTTGCCAGAGGGATCAAATACTTATTTCTCACTGCAAAATGCAAAAAAAATTATCTAATTTATACAATTTGATTATCATGATTTTTTTTTATATTCTATCTCTCAATGTTAAAATTAACCTACCCTTAAAATTATAGACTGCTCATGTTTTTGTCAGTGGGCAAACTTACAAAAACAGCAAGGGATCAAATAATTATTTCCCCCACTGTATATATACCAGAAGTTTACATACACTATATAAAAAGACACATATTCATGGTTTTTCTCAATATCTGACATGAAATCAGAATAAACCTTTCCTGTTTTAGGTCAATTAGGATCACCATAATTTTTAATATTTGCCAAATACCAGAATAATGAGAGAGAGAGAATTTTTTAAGGCATTTTTATTACTTACTGCAAAGTCAAAAGTTTACATACATTTCATTAGTATTTTGTACCATTGCCCTTAAACTGAATGACTTGGGTCAAATGTTTGGGATATCCTTCCACAAGCTTCTCACAATAGTTGGTCGGAATTTGGGCCCATTCCTCTTGACAAAACTGGTGTAACTGATCCAGGTTTGTATGTCGCCTTGCTTGCACCTGCCTTTTTAGCTTTGCCCATAAATTTTCAATAGGATTGAGATCAGGGCTTTGTGATGGCCACTCCAAAACATTGACGTTGTTATCCTTAAGCCACTTTATTACCATTTTGGCAGTATGCATCGGATCATTGTCCATTTGGAAGACCCATTTCCGCCCAAGCTTTAGCTTTCTGGCTGATGTCTTGAGATGTTGCTTCAGTATTGCCACATAATCTTCTTTTCTCATGATGCCATCTATTTTGTGAAGTGCACCAGTCCCTCCTGCAGCAAAACAACCCCACAACATGATGCTGCCACCCCCTTGTTTCACAGTTGGGATGGTGTTCTTAGGCTTCCAAGCTTCTCCCTTTTTCCTCCAAGCGTAACGATGGTCATTATGCCCAAAAAGTTCAATTTTAGTTTCATCAGACCACAGGACATGTCTCCAAAAATGAAGGTCTTTGTTGCTGTGTGAATTTGCAAACATTAATCTGAATTGTTTATGTTTCTTTTGGAGTAATGGCTTCTTCCTGACTGAATGGCCTTTCAGCCCATGTTGATACAGTACTCGTTTCACTGTGGTTATTGACACAATCTTACCAGCTTCCGCCATCATCTTCACAAGGTCTTTTGCTTTTGTCCTTGGGTTGATATACACATGTCGGACCAAAGCACGTTCATCTCTAGGACACAGAAACAGTCTCCTTCCTGAGCGGTATGATGGCTGGACATTCCGATTTTGTTTGTACTTGCGTATAATTGTTTGTACAGATGAACGAGGCACCTTCAGGTATCTTGAAATTGTACCCAAGGATGAGCCAGACTTGTGCAAGTCCACAATTCTCTTCCTGATATCTTGGCTGATATCTTTAGACTTTCCCATGATGCTACACAAAGAAGCAGTATGTTTCAGGTGTGCATTAAAATACATCCACAGGTGTGTCTTTAATTAACTCAGATGTTGCCAAAAAAACTATCAGAAGCTTCCAAACACATGACATCATTATATGGGCAGTCCAAAATTGTTTAAATACATAGTAATCTTGGTGTATGTAAACTTTTGACTTTGCAGTAAGTAATAAAAATGCCTTAAAACATTCTCTCTCATTATTCTGGCATTTGGCAAATATTAAAAATGTTGGTAATCCTAATTGACCTAAAAGGGGAAAGGTTTATTTTGATTTCATGTCAGCTATTGAGAAAAACATACATATGGGTCTTTTTATAGAGTATATGTAAACTTCTGGTTTCAACTGTATATGTAGATATGTATAGACCCTATGTGGCCTGAGAAGTTGTGTACTTAGCTTAATGGCATCTTCTTTCAACGCTTTTTCCCCTCTTTTGGTCTTTCAGGGTTTCATCAAGGAATTCCTTCAATCGGGAGAAGAAAAGGAGACCATAAGCTGTACTGCAATGAGGATAACTCACAAGTCCAGGCAATATGCTCAGGGAGTCTAACTGATCTGTTTAGCTTCCTTCCTGACCTGAATTCTGTTTCCTTGCCATCTGTGAGATACAGACCATAAGCCACCTTTCTCTTCAGCTCTGGACAGACAGTAAACAACTTCCCCACAATCCCCCTGGGGCTCTGCTAAAACACTCCCCTTCTCCTGTGATTGTGTTAACCCCTCTAGTTGCTGGATGCTTCTGGAGCACAATACTTCCTGTCTCCTGTGCTTGTGTTACTTCTAATAGTTGCTGAATGCTTTTAAAGCAACAGCACTACTTCTGCATGTCACACTCTGCAACAGCACTACTTCTGCATGTTACACCAGTAAGCATGGCCAGGGGCGCTACATCCCACTAACTGGGCACTGGGTGTCTCTGGTGGCTGTGGGGCAGGCGGGGAAGGGGCTGCTCCACAAGTCTTGGAATCTCCAAAGCTTGCGGGACAAACCTCTGTATCTAACACTTCCTCCACTTCTTCTGCCTCCTCCACCTCCTCTAGAGCCTCCACCTGTGCCCTCATCCCCTCCCTTAATAAGACACGCGTTTCAGCAGTACAGAGAGAATTCCCCCCACCTCCGTACTGCACAGCCAGGGCTCACTGCAGTCAGGCAGTGTTTAAATTAATATGTCTTGGAGATTGCAGTCACAAAGCTCAAGAGTTGTGGACAGCTATCCAGGCCAAGTTTGAGCAATGGCTGTCTCCAGTGAACCTGGAGCCAGAGCTATATGCAATAACAGTGCAAACCTGGTGGCGGCCCTGCGCTTGAGCAACCACACACGTTCCTTGCATGGCTCATGTCCTCGAAGTGGTGGTATAGCAATTTCTCTGCCACTATCCCAGCCTGGATGCACCCGACACATGAGCGCCTTCTTGCTGCACTATCTGCAACATGATGCACTTATTGTTAGGGTTAGAAATAGTGCTGACTACTGGGTTGGCACTGTTAGATCTACTGTACAAATGGACATTTTGCCAGATGCTTACCCCCCCTGGAGTATCGAAACACGCTTGTAGACAATCTTAAGAGTGGTTTTCCCCAAGACAGCAATGAGGCACACAGTGTGCATCGCAGTTCTAGACTTCCCACCCCGGGAACATTGAGTCATCAACGCAAAAACTTTAGCAGCAACAGCGGTGTTAGTGGCAGAAGCAATTTCTGTGAGTCGTGTCACACATTTTTAGACCAGCCTGTGCACCAGCAGAACAGAGTACAAGTCTGACACAAAGTGAACGACTGGAGTAGATGGTACAGGAGTATCTCGAGCTCAATATCAATGCCATCAGGGAGGGTTTGGACCCTTTTACATTTTAGTCTTCAAAAATGGAAGAGTGGCTTGAGCTCGCCTGTCACACCTTGGAGGTTTTGTCATGCCCGGCAGCCAGCGTTCTCTCAGAATGTGTCTTCCGTGCTGCTGGTGGTGTCCTGACGGATAAGTGCATCTGGCTGTCCTCTGAAAGTGTAGACCTACCTTTCATCAAGATGAACAAGTCATGGATCTCCAAGGACTTTTGCACCCCAGTTGCAGACTGTACAGACTAGGCGATGGTGTAGTTTTTAGTGTGCTGCATTGATCTTGCGTTATTGCAGTCTGTGCCATGTGTGTCGTGGCTCCTCTGCCTGCTGTTGCTACTGCTGCTCATGTTACTAACAATTTTTTGAAATGTGGAGACTCCAAGTTGGGTCTCCATCTGGTGTGTTTCCTGTAGTGGAAGGGGTGTCAGAGCCCCATTATACTATTTATAATCTGAGGAAATTGATGCCACTTTAGTGGTGTGTGGCAATAATTTTTTGAAACATGGAGACTCCAAGTTGGGTCTCCTTCATGTGTGTTGCCTGTAGCAGTAGGCCTGCATTTACTTTCAGTCAACTACCTGTGTTATTACATTTTTCTAACATTAGTAGTCTATCAAGCTCTGGGGTGGATTAAGAGAAACCAGGGCCCCAGGCAATTTAGAAGGTGTAGGCCCCCCTATCCCTCCAGGTACCCGATGTATCACATGACGTGTCACACAATCCCTTTTTGATGGATCATGTGATAGGTCATGTGAGTAATACAGGTGCTCTGGTGCACATCTGTAGATGGAAAATGACAGAGATAGCGATGCATGTAGCGCACCACGCACATTTTTCCCTTATGTACAGCACTATACATAACATACTACTATACATAATAGAAATTTTCCCAATGGTCCACATGAGAAACTATGACTGTTGTGGAGGCCGAACCAACAGGCTGAAATTAATTCTGCACAATATTAATAATAACTAGTGTTGAGCGAGTATGTTCTATTAACCCTTTCGCCGAGTATGCTCGGGCCGAGCTCCGAGTATTTACAGCTGCTCGGTGATATGGTTGAATCGCTCCCGTGTGCATGATTTGCAACTGTTTGACAGCTTTATTACATGTGAGGAATGTCTATTTCTTACACATTCCTCACATGTAATAAAGCTGTCAAACAGTTGCAAATCATGCACACGGGAGCGATTCAAACATATCACCGAGCAGCTGTAAATACTCGGAGCTCGGCTCGAGCATACTCAGAACAGAACATACTCGCTCAACACTAATAATAACATATTAATTATAATTATTTTTTATATTAATTGCATGACTAAATATTGAGCAGAATTAAGTATGCTGACATCCCCGTACATATAGTATGAGACCCCATATAGTCCCCTACATACAATATGAGCCTCCACATAGCCCTCTACATACAATATGAGCCCCCACATAGCCCCTCTCAATGAAAAACCAAAACGATCAACCTATGGTGCCCTTATACATGTAAACCATAACAAAAAAATACCCTTAAAAATTGCACTATATTTAGCCAGTTTAAAAACCCATATACCTCATAGTTTCATTTCTATGAACATGGACTACCTACAGTGGGGGAAATAAGTATTTGATCCCTTGCTGTTTTTGTAAGTTTGCCCACTGACAAAGACATGAACAGTCTATAATTTTAAGGGTAGGTTAATTTTAACATTGAGAGATAGAATATCCAAAAAAAAATCAAGAAAATAACATTCTATAAATTAGATAATTTTTTTTTGCATTTTGCAGTGAGAAATAAGTATTTGATCCCCTACAAACCATTATGAGTTCTGGCTCCTTCAGACCAGTTAGACGCTCCTAAGCAACTCGTTACCTGCATTAAAGACAGCTGTCTTACATAGTCACCTGTATAAAAGACTCCTGTCCACAGACTCAATTAATTAGTCAGACTCTAATCTCTACAACATGGGCAAGACCAAAGAGCTTTCTAAGGATGTCAGGGACAATATCATAGACCTGCACAAAGCTGGAATGTGCTACAAAACCATAAGTAAGACGCTGGGTGAGAAGGACACAACTGTTGGTGCAATAGTAAGAAAATGGAAGAAATACAAAATAACTATCAATCGACATCAATCTGAGGCACCATGCAAAATCTCACATCGTAGGGTATCCTTGATCATGAGGAATGTGAGAGATCAGCCTAAAATTACATGGGGGGAACTTGTTAATGATTTCAAGGCAGCTAGGACCACAGTCACCAAGAAAACCATTGGTAACACATTACGCCTTAAAGCAGGGGTCTCAAACTCGGCTGGGTATATGGGCCGCACATGGAAAAAATTTGAATTTGGGGGGCCGCATTCTTTGTTCAATGTGACATTTTTAGTGATACCATTTTTTTTTGTATACACCTTTTGAACATTTTTGCCGTGTTTATTTTTTTTATGGCTTGGGTCGTTATGGATGTGGCGATAATAAACGTGCACTTTTTTGTGTTTACTTTAGTTTACATATAAAACAGCATTTTTAGTGCCCAATATTTTTTCATGCTTTATTTTATTTTTTATTTTTTTTACAATTTTATTTCCCCCAATTGGCCACATACAGTAATATTGTCTTACAATTAGCATCATATAGTAATAATGGAAAACATCTTGTAGTAAGGTTCCCCATCCAAGTCCCCATCTTGTACTAATGTGCCCCATCCAGGTCCCCATCCTGTGGCTATGTGCCCCATCCAGGTCCCCATCCTGTGGCAACGTTCCCCATCCTGGCGCCCATCTTGTACTAATGTGCCTCATCCAGGTCCCCATCTTGGGGCTATGTGCCCCATCCAGGTCCCCATCCTGTGGCAATGTTCCCCATCCAGGTCCCCATCTTGTGGCTCTGGTCCCCATCTTGTGGCTCTGGTCCCCATCTTGTGGCTCTGTGCCCCATCCAGGTCCCCATCTTGTGGCTCTGTGCCCCATCCAGGTCCCCATCTTGTGGCTATGTGCCCCATCCAGGTCCCCATCCTGTGGCAACGTTCCCCATCCTGGTGCCCATCTTGTACTAATGTGCCTCATCCAGGTCCCCATCTTGGGGCTATGTGCCCCATCCAGGTCCCCATCCTGTGGCAATGTTCCCCATCCAGGTCCCCATCTTGTGGCTCTGGTCCCCATCTTGTGGCTCTGTGCCCCATCCAGGTCCACATCTTGAGGCTATGTGCCCCATCCAGGTCCACATCTTGAGGCTCTGTGCCCCATCCAGGTCCCCATCCTGTGGCTATGTGCCCCATCCAGGTCCCCTCTTGTGGCTATGTGCCCCATCCAGGTCCCCTCTTGTGGCTATGTGCCCCATCCAGGTCCCCTCTTGTGGCTCTGTGCCCCATCCCGGTCCCCATGTTGTGGCTCTGTGCCCCCTGTGCTGTTCTTCACACACATAAAATAGAAAAAAAAAAAGATGATTCTCACCTGTCCTCCGTTCCCTCAGCGGCCTTCCTGCAGATGTGGCCCGCAGGCACCACAGAGTCCGACCCCTTGACGATCCCGACCTGGTCCAGGAGGAGCCGCCGACAGCAGCGCTGCATTGCCGCACAGAGACTGTCTCCCAGCACAGCATTTTCAATGTCAGCCGCCGGCCAATCAGAGGCCAGCAGCTGACATCTGCATATGGCAATGACGTCATACTCGCTGCGCCGACACGCAGATATCAGCTGCTGGCCTCTGATTGGCCAGCGGCTGGCATTGGAAATGCAGTGCTGGGAAACAGTCTCTGTGTGGCAATTCAGCGCTGCTGTCGGCGGCTCCTCCTGGACCAGGTCGGGATCGTCAAGGGGTCTGTGCCTGCGGGCCGCATAAAGCAGCCTCAGGGGCCGCATGCGGCCCGCGGGCCGCGTGTTTGAGACCCCTGCCTTAAAGGTTTAAAATCCTGCAGTGCCCTCAAGGTCCTCCTGCTCAAGAAAGCACATGTGCAGGCTCGTCTGAAGTTTGCCAATGAACTCCTGGATGATTCTGTGAGATATTGGGAGAAGGTGCTGTGGTCAGATGAGACAAAAATTGAGCTCTTTGTCATTAACTGAACTCGCCGTGTTTGGAGGAAGAAGAAGGATGAGTACAACCCTAAGAACATCTTCCCAACCGTGAAGCATGATGGGGGAAACATTATACTTTGGGAGTGCTTTTCTACAAAGGGGACATGACGACTACACTGTACTGAAGGGAAGATGGATGGGGTCATGTATCGCAAGATTTTGGCCAACATCCTCCTTCCCTCAGTAAGAGCATCAAAGATGGGTCGTGGCTGGGTTTTCCAGCAAGACAATGACCCAAAACATAGAGCCAAGGCAACAAAGGAGTGGCTAAAAAAGAAGCACAGTAAGGTCATGGAGTGGCCCAGCCCGTCTCCAGACCTTAATGCCATAGAAAACTTATGGAGGGAGTTGAAGCTCCGAGTTGTCAAGCAACAGCCTCAAAATCTTAATGATTTAGAGATGATCTGCAAAGAGGAGTGGACCAAAATTCCTTCTGACATGTGCGCAACCCTCATCATCAACTACAAAAAACTTCTGACTGCTGTGCTTGCCAACAAAGGTTTTGCCACAAAGTATTAAGTGTTGTTTGCCAGAGGGATCAAATACTTATTTCTCACTGCAAAATGCAAAAAAAAATTATCTAATTTATACAATGTGATTATCATGATTTTTTTTTATATTCTATCTCTCAATGTTAAAATTAACCTACCCTTAAAATTATAGACTGCTCATGTTTTTGTCAGTGGGCAAACTTACAAAAACAGCAAGGGATCAAATAATTATTTCCCCCACTGTATATATACCAGAAGTTTACATACACTATATAAAAAGACACATATTCATGGTTTTTCTCAATATCTGACATGAAATCAGAATAAACCTTTCCTGTTTTAGGTCAATTAGGATTACCATAATTTTTAATATTTGCCAAATACCAGAATAATGAGAGAGAGAGAATTTTTTAAGGCATTTTTTATTACTTACTGCAAAGTCAAAAGTTTACATACATTTCATTAGTATTTTGTACCATTGCCCTTAAACTGAATGACTTGGGTCAAACGTTTGGGATATCCTTCCACAAGCTTCTCACAATAGTTGGTCGGAATTTGGGCCCATTCCTCCTGACAAAACTGGTGTAACTGATCCAGGTTTGTATGTCGCCTTGCTTGCACCTGCCTTTTTAGCTTTGCCCATAAATTTTCAATAGGATTGAGATCAGGGCTTTGTGATGGCCACTCCAAAACATTGACGTTGTTATCCTTAAGCCACTTTATTACCATTTTGGCAGTATGCATCGGATCATTGTCCATTTGGAAGACCCATTTCCGCCCAAGCTTTAGCTTTCTGGCTGATGTCTTGAGATGTTGCTTCAGTATTGCCACATAATCTTCTTTTCTCATGATGCCATCTATTTTGTGAAGTGCACCAGTCCCTCCTGCAGCAAAACAACCCCACAACATGATGCTGCCACCCCCTTGTTTCACAGTTGGGATGGTGTTCTTAGGCTTCCAAGCTTCTCCCTTTTTCCTCCAAGCGTAACATGGTCATTATGCCCAAAAAGTTCAATTTTAGTTTCATCAGACCACAGGACATGTCTCCAAAAATGAAGGTCTTTGTTGCTGTGTGAATTTGCAAACATTAATCTGAATTGTTTATGTTTCTTTTGGAGTAATGGCTTCTTCCTGACTGAATGGCCTTTCAGCCCATGTTGATACAGTACTCGTTTCACTGTGGTTATTGACACAATCTTACCAGCTTCCGCCATCATCTTCACAAGGTCTTTTGCTTTTGTCCTTGGGTTGATATACACATGTCGGACCAAAGCACGTTCATCTCTAGGACACAGAAACAGTCTCCTTCCTGAGCGGTATGATGGCTGGACATTCCGATTTTGTTTGTACTTGCGTATAATTGTTTGTACAGATGAACGAGGCACCTTCAGGTATCTTGAAATTGTACCCAAGGATGAGCCAGACTTGTGCAAGTCCACAATTCTCTTCCTGATATCTTGGCTGATATCTTTAGACTTTCCCATGATGCTATACAAAGAAGCAGTATGTTTCAGGTGTGCATTAAAATACATCCACAGGTGTGTCTTTAATTAACTCAGATGTTGCCAAAAAACTATCAGAAGCTTCCAAACACATGGCATCATTATATGGGCAGTCCAAAATTGTTTAAATACATAGTAATCTTGGTGTATGTAAACTTTTGACTTTGCAGTAAATAATAAAAATGCCTTAAAACATTCTCTCTCATTATTCTGGCATTTGGCAAATATTAAAAATGTTGGTAATCCTAATTGACCTAAAAGGGGAAAGGTTTATTTTGATTTCATGTCAGCTATTGAGAAAAACATACATATGGGTCTTTTTATAGAGTATATGTAAACTTCTGGTTTCAACTGTATATGTAGATATGTATAGACCCTATGTGGCCTGAGAAGTTGTGTACTTAGCTTAATGGCATCTTCTTTCAACGCTTTTTCCCCTCTTTTGGTCTTTCAGGGTTTCATCAAGGAATTCCTTCAATCAGGAGAAGAAAAGGAGACCATAAGCTGTACTGCAATGAGGATAACTCACAAGTCCAGGCAATATGCCCCACATAGCCCCCTACATAGAATATGAGCCCACATAGCCTCATATATACAGTATGAGCCAAACACAGCCTCCTATATACAATATGAACCCACACATAGCCTCCTATATGCAGTATGAGCCCCCACATAACTGCCTATATACAGTATGAGCCCCACATAGCCACCTATATACAGTATGAGCCCCCACATAGCTGCCTATATATACAGTATCAGCCTCACATAGCCACCTATGTACAGTATGAACCCCCGCATAGCCTCCTATATACAGTAAGAACCCCATATAGTCTCCTACATAATGTATGAGCCATCATATAGCCTTCTATATACAGTACGAGCCTCCATATAGCTGACTATACACAGTATAAGCCCCACATAGCTGCTTATATACAGTATGAGCCCCATATAGCCTCCTATATACAGTATGAACCCACATGTAGCCTCCTATATACACTGACCCCCATATAGCCTAATGCATACAGTATGAGCCTGCACATAGGTGCCTATATACAATTTGAGCCCCATATAGCTGCCTATATACAGTATGTGCCCGCATACAGCCCCTATATACAGTATGAGACTACACATAGCCCCCTAAATACAGTATGAGCCCCATATAGCTGCCTATATACAGTATGCGCCACACATAGCTGCCTCTATACAATATGAGCCTCCCATATACACTATGAGCCCCCACATAGCTCCTATATACATTATGATCCCCCACATAGCTGCCTATATACAGTATGAGCCCCCACATAGCTGCCTATATACAGTATGAGCCCTCAAATAGCCTTCTATATACAGTATGAGCCCCCACATAGCCTCCTATATACAGTATGAGCCCACACACAGCCTCCCTATATATGATGCGCCCCCCCTGGGCCGTGGGGTACTCGGTAGCCGGGCCAGAATTTGTTTAACAGTGCTTTTGTCCCTGCCCGGCCAGGACTTCACCTCCCTCTGGGCTGCACCGATTAGCTGGCCTATGAGGATGCTGACTTTCTGCTCCTCAGACAGGGGGTACACCTGGAACAAACTGCGCAGTCTCTCTCCAAAGTCGCTCAGGGTGTGCGACTCCCCTGAGTACTGGGGCAACCGCCCCGCCCCTGGTATATATGGCATTGATAACGGCATTACAGTGCCGGCGGCCGCGCCCGCGGCTGAATCCTCTCCCAGGTTGGGCATCTTCCTCCCCCTAGTGAACCTCAGCCAGGTCCTGGGTTTCTGCTGGCGTACCAGTATGCTGCTCTGCAGGCAAGAGGGATCACTTACCCGGCAGTTGCGGATCGGGGCCTCCTGCTTCCCCTCGGCTGACGGCAAAGGACGTGATCACACAGTTCTGTAAAGTTTATGGCTCGCAGGACCCAGTTATACCGGGCTTCGTTTATCCTGTTCGTGACGCCAATTTGACGTGCCCCCCCGGGCCGTGGGTTACTCGGTAGCCGGGCCGGTCGATGCTGGGGGATGTCACAGTGGCAGTGACCCGGTCCGGCTAGTGAGTACCCCACAGCCCAGGGGGCGTGTCATATACATTATGAGCTCCCACATAGCTTCTTATATACAGTACTAGAAATAGGCCCGATGCTATTGCATCGGGAGTGCGGTGAAATGAACATCTGTGTATCCTTAGTGGTGCTAACAGGAGCAGTGGACATGTGTCACACCATTTGCGCTTTCCAACATACCTGTTCTATGTCTTCCTTCCACATTTGTGTATTGTATTTGTTGCATCATTTGACGTCGTTCACACCTGTGCACTGTCTCTTCCTTGTTGTGTGCTGTATTTTGGTATCTGGTGTTGTGTTTCTTGAGTGATGGTCACTATGTGGTGTCTCCCTGTGTGCGGGTTTACACTATATGGTCTCTTGGAAGCTGTTGTGACTATAATTGGATGTGGTCCATTGTTTTGTGTAGTTTGATGTGTGTGTGATTGTCCGTTTCCAAGGTGGAGCAAAATAACAGAAAGGAAGTGAAAGGAAACAATTTATTACCATGTCACAAATAATGGCAAAGCTTCATACTTTTACATAATAGTAACAGAAAGACAATCCATAGAAATGTTATTAGATTCTATTTTTATGTATTAGATAGATGTAACTATGAAACTTGAAAGACATACTGATAGGATGTTTAGATTGTGAGCCCCAATGGGGACAGTGTTGCAAATGTATGTAAAGCACTATGGAATTAATAGTGCTATATAAATGAATAAATATTATTATATACATTATTATATTATATAAATATATTATTTATCTATATATGGTTAAACTATGTAAGTATGTATCTATAATGTCTCCACATTCTATATGTGTCTATATATATATATATATATATCATGTATGTTTATCATATTTACAAACTAATATATGTATGTGTTTAGCTATGATGTATATATGTATTAAAAATATAGAATTATTTAAAGTATATAATATCTATCATATATCTATGTATATGTCTAAAATCTACAATTTTTTAAGTTATAAATAGAGATATATATGAATATATATCTATGTAGCGATGTCTCTATCCACATGGATTAGAGCCAGAGGAGGAGATATGGTGAGCAGCCGTCCCACCCATCTCTTCAGCTGTTCACAAAAAACCCAACCCAGTGAAAAGACAAATAAGTCTCTCAGCATCTTTGACACTGTAGTTACAAATATGGGTTTCCATCACCAACTGTTTTAAAAGTTGATGATACATATCTCTCCTGTGATGACCTTAAATACTTCTATATATATGTATTTACAACAAAACTAATGGTGCAAAATATGTTATCTATATATATCATATAACAATGTGTATGTTCTACTATGTTTTTATATATGTATATACATACATAGAAATGTATCTATACATATGTATGTATCTAAGGCATATTAATATGTGTTCAAAAAGTAAATCACTATTGATTTGATATAATACTATGTACCATATTTGCCGGTGTATAAGACGACTGGGCGTATAAAATGACCCCCCAACATTTCCACTCAAAATATAGAGTTTGTTATATACTCACCCCCTCCCATATAACACCCCATGCAGGATGTCACCCCCCCCATATTATGCCCCATGCAGGCTGTTACCCCCCCATATAATGCTCCATGTAGGCTGTCACCCCCCATATTATGCCCCATGCCTCCATACATTAAAAAAAAATCCAATACTCACCTCACTCCTCCTCACCTGCTGCCGCTGCTCTGGTCTGGACTCCAACGTCGCCGGTGTATTCCCGCTCTGCGCTGCCTTTGACGGCTCAGGGGAGGGCGCGGTGTAAAGACGTCACCGCACCCTCTGATCTGAGACGTCAGAGGGAGCGCACAGCAGGAAGACAGTGGATCTGCGGAGGCACGGGGAGAGGTAAATATCCGGCTGCCGGGGCCCTGAGCAAGCGGGGGAGAAGGGCGGGCGCTGACACCGCTCTCCTCCCCCCATAGCCCGGCGGGGTGCCCGACCGCAAGTGGGCCCCCCCGCCTGCTCAGGGCCCCGGCATCTACCCGGCGCATCCCAACTGAAGTGCACCCGGAATATAAGTCGACCCCCCACTTGGAGGCATGTTTTTCAGGGCAAAAAAGTCGTCTTATACGCCGGCAAATACGATACATGTTATTGAGATTACTAAAGACCTAAATTAATTTAAAACATTTTTATAAACACTTTTAGTGAACACTTTATCACTACCATGTAACAATTGTCCTTGTAGTTGTGTATCTAAAACCTTGAATTTGACATGGGAGCGTTGCTTGACTCTGGAGAAAGCAACATATGGCTGCCCATGGCCAAAGGCTGGTTGAGGTAGATAAATACCTACTAGGGTCTGTCCTTATGCCTTGTTAGTTGTCATTGCGAAAGCTGGCTTAACAGGAAACTGTCGTCTTCGTAGTTTGAATGGTAACTGTAATGCACACGCCCGGACTGACTGGCGTGTGCGTGTTTAGTAGTTCCACTGGGCCATGAACCGGAGAGTGCCTGGAGGGGCGTAACTAAGTATCTGCCCGATCCGACCAAGGTCACACGACGACATACGACGCCAGTGCACCAGGGAGAAACCGAGCAGAGGGACTAGGGTCTACTCCAGGTCAGACTCCGGACACGGCTGTTGGCCCACACCGGGGAATACAGGAACTGGAAGGTAAGGCTGGAACACAGACTGGGGGTATAGGCAGACACGGCTGGTATGCAGACCGGTGGACGCTGGTAAGCACGACTGGTATGCAGGCAGAGAGGTGCTGGCAGGTACAGCCGGAATGCAGGCAGGTGGATGCTGGTAAGCACGACTGGTATGCAGGCAGGGAGGTACTGGCAGGCACGACAGGCTGGAGCACAGAGTGGATAGGACTCAGTACAGACTGGGACTTCCAGAACAGAACCGCAGATGCGGTGGACAAACACAGCAGGGTGAGACCGCCCCGAGCGGCGGGCAAGAGCAGAGCGAGACTGCCGGAGCGGCGAGCAAAGGGTCAGAGCAGAGCGAGGCTGCCGGAGCGGCGAGCAAAGGGTCAGAGCAGAGCGGAAACCGCAGGAGCGGCGAGCAAAGGGTCAGAGCAGAGCGGAAACCGCCGGAGCGGCGAGCAAGGCGGAGCAGAGCGGAAACCGCCGGAGCGGCGAGCAAGGCGGAGCAGAGCGGAAACCGCAGGAGCGGCGAGCAAGGCGGAGCAGAGCGGAAACCGCAGGAGCGGCGAGCAAGGCGGAGCAGAGCGGAAACCGCAGGAGCGGCGAGCAAGGCGGAGCAGAGCGGAAACCGCAGGAGCGGCGAGCAAGGCGGAGCAGAGCGGAAACCGCAGGAGCGGCGAGCAAGGCGGAGCAGAGCGGAAACCGCAGGAGCGGCGAGCAAGGCGGAGCAGAGCGGAAACCGCCGGAGCGGCGAGCAAGGCGGAGCAGAGCGGAAACCGCAGGAGCGGCGAGCAAGGCGGAGCAGAGCGGAAACTGCAGGAGCGGCGAGCAAGGCGGAGCAGAGCAGAAACCGCAGGAGCGGCGAGCAAGGCGGAGCAGAGCGGAAACTGCAGGAGCGGCGAGCAAGGCGGAGCAGAGCGGAAACCGCAGGAGCGGCGAGCAAGGCGGAGCAGAGCGGAAACCGCAGGAGCGGCTGAGCAAGGCGGAGCAGAGCGGAAACCGCAGGAGCGGCTGAGCAAGGCGGAGCAGAGCTGAAACCGCAGGAGCGGCTGAGCAAGGCGGAGCAGAGCGGAAACCGCAGGAGCGGGCGAGCAAGGCGGAGCAGAGCGGAAACCGCAGGAGCGGCGAGCAAGGCGGAGCAGAGCGGAAACCGCAGGAGCGGCGAGCAAGGCGGAGCAGAGCGGAAACCGCAGGAGCGGGCGAGCAAGGCGGAGCAGAGCGGAAACCGCAGGAGCGGCGAGCAAGGCGGAGCAGAGCAGAAACCGCAGGAGCGGCGAGCAAGGCGGAGCAGAGCGGAAACCGCAGGAGCGGCGAGCAAGGCGGAGCAGAGCGGAAACCGCAGGAGCGGCGAGCAAGGCGGAGCAGAGCGGAAACCGCAGGAGCGGCTGAGCAAGGCGGAGCAGAGCGGAAACCGCAGGAGCGGCGAGCAAGGCGGAGCAGAGCGGAAACCGTAGGAGCGGCGAGCAAGGCGGAGCAGAGCGGAAACCGCAGGAGCGGCGAGCAAGGCGGAGCAGAGCGGAAACCGCAGAAGCGGTGAGCAAGGCAGAGCAGAGGGGACAGGGCTCTGTTCACACAGCACAGACAGGAAGGGAAAGGCAGAACCAGATACACACTAGATACTTGCAATGAAGTAGCGAGTGGACACTAAACTCACAAACGAAAGTACAGCGACTACGAGTAGGAGTTAGGAGCAGGTTAAGACTCTGCAGAAAAAGGGAAGGGACGGACATATAAACAAAACAGGTAAAAGGTAGGAGAGTGTTCAGACAGGAACTGAGTGTTCGGGCAGAAACCGACACTGCAGCGAGAGACAGGAGCGAGTCTGGGTATGCGGCCCCCAGAGAGGCGGGACGAACAGGCAAGGAGCGTGTTCAGACTGGCCTACAAATACAGCCTCAGGAAGGCGGACAGACAGGCAAACAAACACAGAAACAGATCTAGGTATGCAGCCCCTAGAAGGCAGGATGAACAGGCTAAGAGCGTGTTCAGACAGGTAGCTGGCTAGAGTGCACAGACAGGACACAGTTCAGACACGGGAACTGATACCATAAGGCAGGGAACAGGGAAGGACCTGGCACGTCAGCGACCAAAGGCCAACTGACAGAACAAGATGCTCAGGCCAGGATTCCAGGAAAGAGCTGGGTTAAATACCAGGTGACAGACAGCAATAGGCTGAGGACGCACAAGGGGTGTGCCCGCAGCAGCTACAAGAAGCAGGAAGTGATCGGGCACCGCCCTTAAGCAGAAGAAACAGAGGCAAGCAGACAGCATGGAAGAAAGCCAGAGTGATAGTCTGGACTGGAAATCAAGTGCGTGCTCTTGCACAGTGGGAGATGGACCACTATGCAAGGACGCCGCCAGGTATGTTACAGTAACCTAGTTTCAAATGGACACAAATCAGTGCGTGGAATAAAAACAAAGTCTCCTTCAGCTGATCCTGTGATGACTTTTGCCTGTATGATATGTGGATTTAAGAATGTTACAATGAGCCGAGTTCTGTTACATAATCCTTTTTTTGTATTCAGGTTTCTCAGTAGCATGACAATTGTTCCTATTTTTAGTTGTAGGCGATGTGGTGGCATTCCAGATGATGTATGAGAATGTAAAAATTTGACTGGGTAGTGTTCAGTTTCATAAGCATCATCCGCATCCACAGAATCATCACTTGTATATAAGACATATTGGCCACTCAATCGGTCCATAATTTGAGAATTGAGAAATTCAACATCTTCATTTTTTGGACACAATATTGCATGTGATGCAGCATACAAAACACTTTCAGTGTCATTAACATTAATATGAATGTTTGCGCCAAATATGTCTGTGATTAAACAGGCAGAGGACAGCGTATCTGGAGGAATTTCAATAACGTCCTCTCCAAGATTGTATTCGTTTGAGAGCTGACCATTGCCTAGTTTAAGTAACCAAGTGCTGTATTCTGGATCCCTGGATCTCATGTTGTTGAATAGCGGGAGTCTTGTGAAGTGTTTCCAGAGTTTGACAATGTTTAAGACAACAATCCACAATTTCAGTTCTGGTGGCATGTGTAAGTACAGGAAGGCATTGGCGGAAATCTCCTCCAAGTATGAAAACTTTACCACCAAAGGGAACATTATTTTTGCCATCAACATGTATTGTCATGACATCACGTAGAAGTCAATGACATTCAAATAAAGGTTTTGTGCCATTGTACACTCATCAAGTATAAAAAGTACATTATTTTTTAACTTGGCAGCGTTAGTGTCAGTTTTAATCCTGGAAACTGATGTTTCATTGTAAAAAAAATACTTCTTTCTGTATTTTTTCTCTATCGAAGACTTCTCAAAGTATCAATATCAAGATATTCTTATAAAAAAATGTATCTATTTATTATCGGGTTATCCATTAAAAAGAATGAATGCAGAAGGTACATACAATAATTAGTTACAAAGTGATAGTCCATAATTAGCTTAATTGTTGAGATTCACCCATCTTTCCATGGGATCCTGGATGGTAGATTGCGTCTGTCTGTGTCCAGCACGTGTGTCAGGATGACACCATGCGTCCCTTGGGCCTACATCAGCAGCTGGTTTACACACAGACCCTCGTCCTGTGGAATGGCAAGAAGCCCCCCCAGTGTCTCTAACATGGGCTTTTATAGGCCGGTCATATGGCACCTGTTCTTCTAATTATGGTGCTGAACCAAAAATAAACAAATAGCGCATGTCCTCTAAACACCCTAGCACGATGGCAGATGCAGTCTTATGTATGGTACAGAATTCAGAATAAAATGAATATCCATAATTAATATTTAACAATTCCCCCTTTTTGAGGATGACAGACATCAACTGAAATCCTCAAAGAAGATAGGTTCATCATTAGGATAACAGGATCATTTTTCTTTCCTTCTTCCTTGGCAATATCATTTAATTTTCATAATAATAATAATATCAATATCGGATTATTGTTATATGTATTCAATAGCATAATGATGTGAATTCATGTTATGGTAAGTCGTGACTAATATTCATTTAACATGTATAATTATACTTCCCTAAATCTAAATTGAAGTAATCACGGGTCCAATCGTCATCATCTGATGTCATCGGGTCTTCATCTCATCTTCTTCTTCGTTCTTTTAAAACACAGTATTTAGATGAAAACTCCTTTGAAATAAATTATAGCGTGTAGATATTGTACAGTCCATAATTGCGTTCATTATTGTTCAGTCCATAAACTGTACTCTTTATTAGAAAGATCATGTGTGTCAATTGATAAGAAAACAAAGTCCATGGATGAAATGTAGTTTTAATATTTGTGCAGTGTCACCTGGACTTACGTTGAATTGTGTTTGGATAATTCTGGAATCCTCCATGTCATCCGCACTGGTCTCATGTCACTTTTGGAACAGATGTGACGTCTTTGGTCAGCAAAGCAAGGGTTAACTAGACACTCCCCTGCTTTATATAGCACCATAACCAGTACTCAGTCCTTAATGTACAGGACACCTATGTCAGGCTGGCAGAATTCTGACACTCCTTCATTATTCACCAGTCAGGTGATAGGAAACCACTGGAACGTCATGAAACTTGAACACAACCCAGTTCATTTAGGATCATTGTCCTCTGCAGTCCTATTAAAAGTCTTTATAAAGATAGAATTCATAATTGCGATGTCTTGATTGAAGTCTTCATTCCCTAATCTGATACCAAATCTGACAATTTTCCTAACTTATATTATCACAGCGTACCATAGCAATCAATAATATCCATCTAATTATTATTAAAATAAATTATGTTTGGAATAATAAACAATAATAGTAATTCATTATTAATCAAGTTCTTCATGTGATAGAATATTTTTTATGTCATAGGTGTAATTACCTTTTCCCACCCATAGGTGTCAGTGTGTTTTGAAACAAGTGTTTATATCTTTATTAAACCAATAATACCAAAGAATGTATACTCATGAACCAAAATGAATAAATATATGAATGAATGAATTAATAAATGAATGAATGAATTGTGTTTACTCAGAAAATGAAACATGTTTCTTCTTATATTTGAACCATATCATTATATTTAATGAAGCAATATTTTTGTACTAGACATTACTTTATTAAATATTAATGTTTTCTCAACTGAGATATTGAACTGAAATAAAATAAAAAAAATTAGAATTAAAAATAAAAAATGGAAAAATAAGTAAGAATAAAATTTAAAAATGAAAAATAAAATTAAGAATAAAAATAAGAGTAAAAATAAGGCCTTTAGATTTTAACCCCTTTCTGACCCAGGGCTTATTAGTACGTATCTGTGCCCTGGGCCTTATGGGCCTGATACGTATTAATATGCACTGGCGATTTCGCCCGCACACAAGCGGTGCGGGTGAGATCGCCGCCGGGTGTCAGCTGATTGTTACAGCTGACACCCGGTGCTATGTGCAGGGAGCGGTCCCGCACCGCTCCCGGCACATTAACCCCCAAAATGCTGCGATCGAAATCGATCGCAGCATCCCGGTGGCAAGAGGAGGTAAGCGCGATACTTACCTTCTCTGCCGGCGTCCAGTGGCGTCTGAATCCGGTCCCGGATGTTGCCATTGTGGCCCGACGTCATCATGACAACATCCGGGTCACCAGGAGGCAGGAAGTTGCTTTAGTCATGCGCAGTGCACGACCAAAGTAACTTCTCCCTGTGCAGCGCTGACAGGCTGCATGGCATAGGGAGCTGCAGCTCTCTATGCCATGCAGCCGATCAGGCTGCAAAAAGTGAAAGTCCCATAGTGGGACAATGTGAACAAGTAAAGAAAATGTCAGAAAGTGAAAAAAAAAATGTAAAAATATTTAAAAAAAAATAATAATAAAAAATATATATATAGTACCCATAAATAATCTTATGAAAAAAAAACAATAAAAGTATACATATTTGGTATCGCGCGTCCGGAACGACCTGACCTATAAAACTGTCCCACTAGTTAACCCCTTTAGTGAACATGGTAAAAAAAAAACAACAAACAAACAAAGCGATGTTTTATCATCATACCGCCAAACATAAAATGGAATAAAACGCGATCAAAAAGACGAATGTAAATAAAAGTGGTACCTCTGAAAACATCATCTTGTCCCGCAAAAAAACAAGCCACAATACAGCTCCAAAAATAGAAAAATAAAAAAGTTATAGCTCTCAGAATAAAGCGATGCAAAAACAATTCTTTTTTCTATAAAATAGTTTTTATTGTGTAAAAGCGCCAAAATATAAAAAAGAAAAAAAAAGCGGTACTGCTGTAAACGTACTGACCCAAAGAATAAAGCTACCTTATCAATTTTACTACATGCATGACTCTGTCGGTCGAAATATGGAAAAATTATAGCTCTCAAAATATGGCGATGCAAAAACTAGTTTTTGCAAAAAAAAGCGTCTTTTAGTGTGTGACAGCTGTCAATCATAAAAACCCGATATGAATCTGGCATCGCTGTAATCGCACCGACCCGAAGAATAACGTCGTCTAATCACTTATACCACACGAGGAACGGCGTAAAAAATAAACTTTAGGGATAGGGTTGTGCTAGGGTTTGGGTTAACGTTGGGCTAGGGTTAGGCTAGGGTTAGGGTTGGGCTAAGGTTCGGGTTGGGGTTGGGATTTTTTCAGAAGTAAAGAAAAAAAAATGACGATATGGCGACTAGTGAGCGCAAGTACTCGCTACTTGAGTTTGCATCGGGTGCTTGGGTATGCACAGAGTATAGCGGGTGCTCAAGTGACATGCTCGAGTCTCCTCCCCAAATGTTTTGCAGCTGTTATACAGCCAAAAAAAACTTTCGGGGATTGCCTGCCATGCACGAGCGATCCCCGCATGTTTTGGGGTGTCTAATAAAAAAAACATGCTGGGCAGGGACTCGAGCATGTCACTGGAGCACCCGCGATACTTGGTGCATACC
Organism: Phyllobates terribilis; assembly: GCF_046119375.1. Classification (NCBI taxonomy): domain Eukaryota; kingdom Metazoa; phylum Chordata; class Amphibia; order Anura; family Dendrobatidae; genus Phyllobates; species Phyllobates terribilis. Next base: position 288,868,822 of record NW_027362768.1, on the reverse strand, counting down.
CTAGTACCTGATGCAAACTCAAATAGCGAGTACTTGCACTCAAGACTAATGACAACTTATTCAATATGATGACCTAATGTTATCAAATTCTGTGTCATACCTCTGGGTTCAAAATGTTCACTATACCCCTTGATAAAATCCTGGAGGGGTGTAGCTTCCAAAATGGAGTCACTGGGGGGGTGGTTCCCACTATTTAGGCACATCAGGGACTCCCCAAATGCAACCTGTTACCCTTGTGAAAATGCAAAATTGGGGGCTGAAAAACATTTTTGTTGAAAAAATGTGAAAATTTTATTTTTACGTTTCAATGTTATAAACTTCTGTGAAGCACCTGGGGGTTCAGGGTGTTCACCACACATCTAGATAAGTTCCCTAAGGGGTCTAGTTTCCAAAATGGTGTTAGTTGTGGGGGGTTTCCACTGTTTAGGCACATCAGGGGCACATCCGCTAATTATTCAAGCAAATTTTACATTCAAAAAGTCAAATGGCACTCCTACCCTTCCGAACTCTGCCATGCTCCAAACAGTGGTTTTCCCCCACATATGGGGTATCTGCTTACTCAGGAGAAATTGCACAACAAACTGCATAGTGCAATTTCTCCTGTTACCCTTATGAAAATGCAAAATTGGGGGCTGAAAAACATTTTTGTTGGAAAAAAGTGAAAATTTTATTTTTACGGCTCAATGTTATAAACTTCTGTGAAGCACCTTTGGGTTCAAGGTGCACACCACGCATCTAGACAAGTTCCCTAAGGGGTCTAGTTTCCAAAATGGTGTCACTTGTGGGGGGTTTACACTGTTTAGGCACATCAAGGGCTCCCCAAACGCAACATGGTGTCCGCTAATTATTCAAGCAAATTTTACATTCAAAAAGTCAAATGGCGCTCCTTCCCTTCCAAACCCTGCCGTGCGCCCAAACAGTGGTTTTTCCTCACATATGGGGTATCTGCGTGCTCAGGGGAAATTGCACAACAAATTTTGGGGTCCATTTTTTCCTGTTACCCCTGCGAAAATAAAAAAATGTGGGTCTAAAGTAACATTTTTGTGAAAAAAGTTAAATGTTCATTTTTTTCTTCCACATTCCAAAAATTCCTGTGAAGCACCTGAAGGGTTAATAAACTTATTGAATGTGGTTTTGAGCACCTTGAGGGGTGTAGTTTTTAGAATGATGTCACTTTTGGGTATTTCTGTCATAAAGACCCCTCAAAGTCACGTCAAATGTGATGTGGTCTCTAAAAAAATGGTTTTGTAAATTTTGTTAAAATGAGAAATTGCTGGTCAACTTTTAACCCTTATAGCTCCCTACTAAAAAAAAAAAAAATTGTTCCAAAATTGTGCTGATGTAAAGTAGACATGTGGCAAATGTTATTTATTAACTATTTTGCGTGACATATCTCTCTGATTTAAGGGCCTAAAAATTTAAACTTTGAAAATTGCAAAATTTTCAAAATTTTTGCCAAATTTCCGATTTTTCACAAATAAACACAAGTGATATTGAAGAAATTTTACCACTCTCATGAAGTACAATATGTCATGAAAAAACAATCTCAGAATCGGGGGATCCGTTGAAGCGTTCCAGAGTAATTACCTCATAAAGTGACAGTGGTCAGAATTGTAATAATTGGCCTGGTCATTAACGTGCAAACCACCCCCGGGGGTAAAGGGGTTAATGACAAATGCAGAGTAATTATATTCTCCATGAACATACCCTTATATTTCCATTATCTGGATGATTTCATATTTGTCATAACCTTGTATTACCAGAAATGATTCAATTATGCAACTTTGCATGTAATACCCTTCTTAATTTTACCATTGTACCTTATTAATATTTCTTCTTCATTAAAATGTGTGAAAAATAAGTATTGATCAAAAAACACATTTTTCCCCCTTAATACCAAAAATATTATTTTATAATATAATTTATGTATCAGAACCAAATTAAAAATAATTATTCTTCTATAAATATTTAGCATAAATTTCATATCGATGTGTAGCATATATTTGTCTGAAGAGGTGTGTACCTATTTAGGTAACCATTAAAAGAAAAGTAATATCCTTGAATACTATAAAATTATCATGTGGAAAAATTATTCTAAATGTAAATTTGCTTTGTAAACTGTTTTGATATGTGGTTGCCCTTATCCACTATTAGCTAAATTAAGAAATAATAATTACTAAAGAAATATAGAAATATATGTATATTATGTAGATAATAATTATGTATCATAATTTTCTCAGAATTAAATATATTTGTGTACCTTCACATAAAGAAACGTTTCTTTTCCTAGCATACATGAGGCCTCTGTCACACAAATCACACTTAGCAGCTGCTGATAAATTCATCACATTTCACTCTGACTGTGACAGATTCGTTCAACTCAAACATTCCACATATGAAGTTATAGATATATATATATTTAACCCCAAATTTTTGTATAATTTATCAATGCGCATAGTAAACTATTAAATTTAATGTCTTAATATTTCTTTGAATATTTCCCAAGTACATATAATATAATATGAGAGTAATTCACTGAAATTTCGGACGCTTGAAAAAAATACTCTTGACTTGCAAAAATAGAAATGTCTTAGATTCTTTTTTTACTGGCTACCAGGTTTTAAGTTACGTCAGCTGAAAATAGAATGAATGAGATTCTATACTATTTGCTCAAAGTTCAAAGGCTGCAGCTTTCACACGTCATGCAATAATGTTACTTTAGTTATAAAGCACAAAAGAAATAATTAATAAGTGTTACACATAATATAGTTCAACTAGTTATATTGTTATTATTTTAAAATGTTATACACAAACTCAAGCAATTTTTTCCAGCATCCTGTGTGAATAAAGAAATAAATCCATTTTAGAGTTGTTTGATCAAATCCTGCTTTGGAATGAAAACTCTAAGGAAACATAAAAATAAAATTAAATATCAAATTCATACAGAAACAGAATTATTTAAATATGTTATACATATATTGTTTCGCATGCAATTCAAAATATTGCTACTTTAATTTATATATGAGGTTCTAATTTATTAATTTTTTTAATTATATGACTATAAATATATACATATATATTTATATATACACATATACATACACTGTATATATATATACAGCCATACACAATATCTACTTAAACAAGTATAATATATGAATTTAAAGAAATTATACAATTTTATTGTATAAGATTATAAATAACTAATGATACATTGTATAACACTTTGATACAACATATAATTACAGTTTTTTTCTTAACCATTCCCTAAACCAAATCTTCTTTCTCTGTCAAAAATGTCTAGAAAAGCTTTATTTAGAAAAGACATTTTTTCATCCTTAAATAGAGTCTTCAGCTTACATTCCATTATGTCATTCTGAGCCGGTCCCACCTGTCCCTGTCTGTCAATTTCAGCCATTTTTATTTTTAGGGGAAGACGGCCAGAGCTTTGAAACTGTGAAGAAATTGACTTTTGAATCATCTGATATGGCTTATAACATATATGAAATCTTCTGCGTATTTCATAAATTTCATTATGGGGATGACTCAGTCTAGGAGAGTTTGATATTGGCTTTTGAGAAGATTTTACCTTTTTTGGTTTTATAAATTTAGCTTGATTTATTTTCTTTTCACGATTCTCATGTTTTCGAACAAAATCAAGCAACTGCGCACATTCAAATAAAGCATTTTTGTGACGCAATAACTCAAGATACTGGATTTAAGAATTTGAATTTTTGTACAAAACTGGTTATCATTTGTTGTAATTTTCCATTTTTGATGAGAGCTTTGTACAACCGTTCAAATATGGACATGAATGTATATGTACATTCTTTCCTACCAATCCTTAATTTTTGAAGATCATCTATGTCTGGGAAATCCTTTGCGGCACAATAAATCAAATATTTTAATCTGTCCGAATAATTTTTCCATTCATTAGGAGAGTCATTTTCACAGGGCATTAAAATTAAACGTCTGGAAAATGTCAGAGGAATCCACATTTTAAATAATTGATTCCTCTCCTCATTGGATAAATCAAACTTATCAGAAAAGCTCTCAAATATCTCTGAATTTCTACAGACATGGATTTTGACATCATATTTTGGCATGAATTTGTATAATTTTAGCAAATTTTTCCTCACTTTAATTTGAAGTTGGGCCTCTGTAGCTTCAAAGTTCTCTGCTATTTTTAGTGGCCCTTGTACGTCAGCTCCTCCTACGTCACTCATATCTCCTCCCACATCACCTAATATGTCAGTTTCTCGTATGTCAATCATGTCTCCTCCCATGTCAGTTTTTTTTATGTCCGTCTCTTCGTCAGACCCAAGGTCACCTTCAGTTACAGACACGTGTCTTACTTCTTGCTCAATTTCCACATTACAGTCAGAATCAGTATCACCATTTTACACTATTTCTACACTATTGTCCTGCTTAGACCTCTTTAACACAAGACGATGAAATACATCTTTCAAATGTAGAATATTCCTCAATTTGAGTTTGTCTCTATGAAAAGATACCTTGGAGTTTAATTGTAAATTCTCTAATTCTCATTCGCTATATAAACTAAGCCACAAAACATCCAAGTCAGTTCCTTCATTAACTTTGAAGTTAATCTTACTTTGTTTAGCAAAAGAAGAAATTATATCCATATTTTGCTTACCTTCAGATTTCTTAGCTTTTGATGATCAGCACGTACTATCCTCAGTTCATCTGATTCTGATCCTTGTAGTACCTCTGGTGCCTGTCAGTCCATCTGTAGAATGGATCAGTCCTCAATCTGTAGGTTCTTTCTGATTCTTGTGACAAGTTAGTGGATTTCCTGACACGTGAACAACAGCTGTTCAGCTCGTCTCCTCTCTTCTCTCCCCCCTTAGTTCAAGAAGGAAATTCACTTGCAAACACGAAAAATCAGGACTGGCTAAGGCTCGCCAATGTAAAAAAAATACTTTCTATATTTTTTCTCTATCGAGGACTTCTCAAAGTATCAATATCAAGATATTCTTATAAAAAAATGTATCTATTTATTATCGGGCTATCCATTAAAAAGAATGATTGCAGAAGGTACATACAATAATTAGTTACAAAGTGATTGTCCATTTGTCCATAATTAGCTTAATTGTTGAGATTCACCCATCTTTCCATGGGATTCTGGATGGTAGATTGCGTCTGTCTGTGTCCAGCACGTGTGTCAGGATGACACCATGTGTCCCTTGGCCCTACATCAGCAGCTGGTTTACACACAGACCCTCGTCCTGTGGAATGGCAAGAAGCCCCCCCTGTCTCTAACATGGGCTTTTATAGGCCGGTCATATGGCACCTGTTCTTCTAATTATGGTGCTGAACCAAAAATACACAAATAGTGCATGTCATCTAAACACCCTAGCACGATGGCTGATGCAATCTTATGTATGGTACAGAATTCAGAATAAAATGAATATTCATAATTAATATTTAACATTAATTGGAATTGGAATGCCATACAGAGAGTGCATAGTTCGTCCTCCTGGTAGCAAGTTTGCAGCTATTCCTGTAGTGGTGGCAGGTGAGACCACATGTCCTTGTCCTCTGAAATAATGTATAAGTAGATGGCATAAGCAGGTTTTTCCCCTGCCACCTGGACCATTAATAAAGAAACACTTATGTGTCGAAGTGTTGTCTTTTAGAGCATCCACAATGGCATTGAAAGCCAACAGTTGCTCAGGATTAAGAGTTTTTTTCATCTCAGTAGCTGTAGCTAATTCATAGTCTTTATCATAGTCTTCTTGAGGCTGGCGTATGTTTGTTGCAGGGCGTGGTAAATTAAAATCCAAATAAGACTTGCCATGTATTATTAGCACATCTTGAACATCTTTCATAGCATAGCTTTCACAATTGATACACAGTTCACTGTTGTTGTGGTATCGGTAACAGTAGTCTTGTATGAAATGTTGCTTAAATTCCTTCCACAATTCTATTGGATTTGTAGGTGTTCCAGAAATACTGATATAAGCGAACATCTCCCGAAGTTGTGTAGGTATGTTCAGAACAGTTGCATCTAGTATAGTATTTCTCCAGACACTATCATCTATTAGTAATCCAAGTGCTAAGGCAGCATCTCGAAAGGTTTCATGTGTAATACCATTGACAGATTTAAGGTCCTGAAAACTTGTTGCTCCTTTTACATGTAACAACAACAAACAATAAATAATAGCGTTCTTGGTCTTTCACACTAACTGTATACATTCTTCCTATTACAGTGTGGTCTCTTTTCTTTCTGTGTTCCCATATGCCATGTTTCCAAATGTAGTGTTCTGGAATGTCTCTGTAATAATATTGATGTGCATTAGGGTCGATCTTTTCATTGGGGTCGATCTTATTAAGGTTAAAGTACGCCATGAGTGTTGAATTTTGAAGTAGTTTTTGTTGTATGTTGTCAATTGGCTAATCTTGATGAAAATATAGTGCCTGAGAGTTAGGTAGATGTACTGCAAGACGAATAATTGCATGAGATTGGCTATGCATAGGAAAAGCAAAGATTCTCCATGCAGCTTCGGGTGCACTGACGTATCGTGAATCAACAAATTGATTTGTTTCATCATGTTGGAGTTGTGTTTGAGCTATTTCAATATTAGCCTTGTCATGTCCTTTATACACATATATTTAAACAAATACTTGACACTTTGAATGCTAGCACACATTTCCACATTAATATGGCAGTTGTATTTTTTTTAGCAAATATGGGTTATATGGGACAACCCATGAATTGTCAGTTGTTTTAGAATTATGTTGATATATAGTGCCAATGTTTCTGCGGTAAATTGGATAGCCATCCATTTTTTTAGAGGTATTTTGTTGAAATTTCTTTTGAAATCCTTTGGTGCAGTGTCCATGATCCATACATGGACAGTTAGGATTAGCTTCACCACAGGGACCGTGAATTATGTTTGTCAGAACAATGTTGTGGAGCTGAGGGTATGTTGTCTTGTCAGGAATTTCAGCCCACACAATATTGTCTATGTCTTCTTCAGTTCTGATTTTCGAATTTTTGTCAAGTATGATTAAAATATGTGCATGTGGCAGGCCACGCTTTTGAAACTCGATGACATGCACAATAGCACAGACGTGTCCAAATAATCTATTGTTGATGTTAGATAACAGGGATTCAAGTTTCATTTTAAAGTCCCCTGCAACTAATTCTGGGCGATGTTCAACACCCTGCCACTGTTGTATTTTTTCAGTAATTTCCCTCCACTTTGGATTGCACGTCAGACTTGGCCGAAGGTTCACCTTCCAACAAGACAATGACCCTAAGCACACAGCTAAAATAACAAAGGAGTGGCTTCAGAACAACTCTGTGATATGTCCAATGACCATATCTCAAAACAGGCAAGAGAGCAGCTTCCATAAATGTACAGAAAACAGAATACAATAATCTGCAATGAGAAATACAGACTTTAAAAAAATTATCACAATCTGGTTTCAATTAGTTAAAAAAACGTATTTGACACATTCCCTTAAAGAAAAATAAATTAAAATATAGCTAAAAAGAGATATTTTAAGAAATGTTAAATAGGTTAGAGTAGAGTAGGGCCCTTCCAAAAGAGTCTACCTTGTCGTGGTGGCAGGCTTAAAATATCGTTTAGCTTCATAAAATGTGTTGCTTATATGATGGTTAGTGCTGCGCTCTCTCATTACATGTAAGTGCTTTACTCTGTCACTAAGGGCTCGCTCACATGGTCGTCGATTCTCTCATGCGAGAGAATAGGACCGACTATGCTAATGTAACTCGGATCAAACTCTGTCAGAGTTTGAGCCGAGTGTAATCTTTGTGTGATCCAATTCTCTCGCATGAGAGAATCGTACCACAGGTGTGGTGAAGACGGAGAACTTAATTTCTCCATCTTCTCCATTCTCTGTGTCCACGGAATGACATTCGAGTGCAGTCCGATATTTTACACATACCCATAGACTTGTAAGGGTGCGCGTGATCCGGTGCATTCACAGCATGCTGCAATTATTTTTCTCAAGTCGAATCAGCATGAGAAAAATCTTGGAGATCTGCACTGCCCCATATTATAACATTGGGCCTGGTGCTATCTGATAAAACATTGGATAGTTCTCAGCCATGTTATACGGTTGTGTGAGCGAGCTCTTATTGTAATAAATTAATTTATATTTTAATTTTGAACAGGTGTGATCACGTTGGTTTATTATCCAAAATAGGACCCCCCTCTATTACTGACAGCTGTAAAAGATCATTTACACTTCTGCAGTAAACACATTTCCCTTGTGTAATATGATAGTGGGAGGACTCTTGTGAAGGACTCACCTAAATCATCTGCGTCTCCAGGACCTGTGGAAAAAATAGAACCCAAATTTACACATATTCTGCCCTATGTCCCTTATAAGCTTTCAGGATGGCCACAAACTAACCATTAAGCCCAAGCATGACCATGGTACTTCTATGTGCAAACAGACACCGAATTCTCAAGCCAACACACAACTTATTCTCTACCAGATCCCATGAGATCTCTAGGCAACAGGCTCCCTCCACATCTGCCGATCTGGGCTGCCACTCGTCCAGAAATTACAGGACAGTCCGTAAACATAGGGCACATTTTTGCCCTGCTTGTAAAAAAAATGAAGGCCACCGTCCCTGAATTTTTCTCTTCCCATCACTCAAAAAAATAAACCAAAAAGAGATAGACCGGATGACTGAGACACTCTTGCCGCCTCTGCCTATCCTATCAGAGAACAATCTATGCCTAGTACAAATGGTCATCAAAATAGGAGAATCACCCAACATGTCCTGTGTACACCTGGGAAAATGAAGGGATTTCTCTCATCGATCTCCAAACCATGGTGCAATCCCCATGGGTCTGCAAATGAGCTGTATAACATTAGTCAATTACAACCCCACAGGGAGACTTGTTGCAGATAATTAAAACAATAGCTGGACAATGCTACGGCTATCTGCACAAGAGTCATTCTGCCATCTAACCCACCCAACTGAGCAAGGAAACTCCTCTCAAAAAGCATTGGAATATGTCACCCAAGTCCAAAGCAAAATTGGAGAGGTATTTGCTCCTCAGTCCTGGGTAAAGGTGACAAATATTCAACAAAAGGCTAAGTAACCAGTTGGTTGCCATCTTGGTGTCTGGACTGAATAAGGAGACTCTTTAGATTTCACTCATGCTGATTGGCGTGAGAAGTCAGTTTCAGCACCAAGTTTGGCTAGTTCAAATCAAAGGAATGTTCAAGAGGTGGAGTAAAAGAGATTCCAGAAGGTAATGATGGTTAAAATGCCTATAAATTCACAAGGGGAAAGATCAGGCAAAAAAAGGGTGTTCCCTGGAAGGGTGGACCTCAGTAAGGTGAGGTGCTACAATTGTGATGAACTGGGCCTCTTCGAGATGCAAGTGTAAGGCCCTAAAGAAAAAAGGGCAGTAAAGCAATTGAAATGACAGGCTTACAGTTCTAGCAGTCAGGGGGATGATGCATTTGCTCACTTTACCCTTTCTGCTATGCCCTTTAACACAATAGAATGTCTAGTGGACACTGGAGCAGTCCACAGTGTCCTAAAGAAATCTGAAGCTCCTACCCTGAAGGCCACAATATTAATTTTAGTTGTAGGCCTAGATGGTAAACCCATTACACTCAAGAAAACAACAGAAATCACAATAATGATAGGGCCCATCAGCACTTCACTTTCTTTCATCCTGTGACGTTATTCTCTACTCACTGACTAGCAATTAAGTAGAGTGGTCAAGAGGTCCAAGGTCAAAAGCCAGGAAAATACTCAAAGACAGAGTGATAAGACAAACAGATAGTCAGGGGCAAAGTCCAGGGTCTGGTAACTAAAGTCAGAATACGTCAAAGGCAAAGGGGTTATACAAACGGGTAGTCGAAAGGCAAATCCAGGGGAGGATTAAGAGAAGCCAGGGCCCCGGACAGTTTAGTAGGTGTGGCCCCCCCACAGCCCATGTACCCGATGTGTCATGTCACAGGTCACGTGACTAAAACAGGTGCTCTGGCGCACATCTGTAGATGGAAAATGACAGAGATAGCAAATTTTTCCCTTATGTACAGCACTATTCATAACATAGTACTATACATAATAGAGCAGGGGTGGGAGATTAATTTTCCCTAGGGGCCACATGAGAGACCATGACTGTTGTGTAGGCCGCATCAATAGGCTGAAATTAATTCTGCTCAATATTAATATTAACATATTAATGATAATTATTTTTTTTATATTAATTGTATGACTTAATATTGAGCAGAATTAAGTATGCTGACATCCCCCTATACAATGTATGAGCCCCACATAACCCTCTACATATAATATGAGCCCTCACATAGCCCCCTACATACAATATGAGCCCCCACATAGCTCCCTCAATCAACAATCAACCTATGGAGCCCTTATACATGTAAACCATAACAAAAAATACCCTTAAAAATGATCTTTATTTAGCTAGTTTAAACACCCATATACCTCATAGTCACGTTTCTATGGACATGGCATCTTCCTCCGACGCTTTTTTCCCTCTTTTGGTCATTCAGGGAATTCCTTCAATCAGGACAAGAAAAGGAGACCATAAGCCATACTGCAACCAGGATAACAGCTCACAGGCCCAAGCAATATGCCCCACATAGCCTCCTACATACAATATGAGCCCACACACAGCCTCCTATATATAGCATGAACCCCCACATAGCCTCCTATGTACAGTATGAGCCCCCACAGAGCCTCCTAGATACAGTATGAGCCCCCACATAGCCGCCTAGATACAGTATGAGCCCCCACATAGCAGCCTATATACTATGTGAGCCTCCTATATACAGTAAGAGCCCCCATATAGCCTTCTATATACAGTAAGAGTCCCATATAGCCTCATATATTGTTATGCACACGCCCGGACTGACTGGCGTGTGCGGGTGTTGTCGTTCCACTGGACCATGGACCGGAGAGTGCCTGGAGGGGCGTGACTAAGTATCTGGCCGATCCGACCAAGGTGGCACGACGGCATACGACGCCAGTGCACCAGGGAGAAACCGGGCAGAGGGACCAGGTGCTACTCCAGGTCAAACTCCGGACACGGGGGTTGACCCACACTGGGATTACTGGAACAGGCAGGTTAGGCTGGCACAGACTGGTGGATGTAAGCAAACACGGCAGGTATGCAGATGGGTGGATACAGGCGAGTATGCAGGCAGGGAGGTACTGGCCGAAAGGACGGGCTGGAGCACAGAAAGGTTAAGACCCAGTACAGACTGGGTCACAGAACCGCAGATGCGGTAGACAACCACAGCAGAGAGGGAACGCCCAAAGCGGTGGGCAAGAACAGAGCAGGACGGGGCTGCAGGAGCAGCGAGCACAAGCAGGGCAGGACAGGACTGCCGGAGCAGCGGGCAGAAGAAGGGCAGGACAGGACTGCCGGAGCAGCGGGCAGAAGCAGGGCAGGACAGGACTGCCGGAGCAGCGGGCAGAAGCAGGGCAGGACAGGACTGCCGGAGCAGCGGGCAGAAGCAGGGCAGGACAGGACTGCCGGAGCAGCGGGCAGAAGCAGGGCAGGACAGGACTGCCGGAGCAGCGGGCAGAAGCAGGGCAGGACAGGACTGCCGGAGCAGTGGGCAGAAGCAGGGCAGGACAGGACTGCCGGAGCAGTGAACAAAAGGGTCAGAGCGGAGCAAGGCTGCCGGAGCAGTGAGCAAAAGGGTCAGAGCGGAGCAAGGCTGCCGGAGCAGTGAGCAAGGAGTCAGAGCAGGACGGACAGGGCTCTGTTCACACGGAACAGACAGGAAGGGAAAGGCAGAGCCAGATACCCACAGGGTATTTGCCGTGAAGTAGCAAGTGGACCACAAACTCACAAACGGGAGTACAGAGACAACAAGCAGGAGTTAGGTACGAGTTCAGACTCTGCAGAAAAAGGAAAGGAACGGACATAGAGGCAAAACAGGTAAAGGATAGGAGAGAGTTCAGACTGGAACTGAGTGTACGAAAGAGACCGACACTGCAGCGGGATACAGGAGCGGGTCTGGGAATACGGCCCCCAGAGAGGCGGGACGAACAGGCAAGGAGCGTGTTCAGACAGGACAGACAAGATACAGGAACGGATCTAGGTAATCGGCCCCTAGAAGGCGGGAGGAACAGGCTAGGAGCGTGTTCAGACAGGCCTGGAAATACAGCCTCCAGGAAAGGCAGCAGGCAAGAGTACACAGACAGGACTCAGTTCAGACACGGGAACTGACACCGCAAGGCAGGAGACATAGACAGGACTCAGTTCAGACAGGAACAGATACCGCAAGGCAGGGACACAAACAGGACTCTGTTCAGACAGGAACAGATACCGCAAGGCAGAGACACAAACAGGACTCTGTTCAGACGGGAACAGATACCGCAAGGCACAGACAGGCAGATCTAGGAAGACGGCCCTTAGAAGGCGAAAGAACAGGCAAGAAGCGTGTTCACAAGAACAGACCACAGTTCAGACACAGAACTGGAAAACAGGCAGGAAAACAGGATAGGACCTGGCATGTCAGAGACAAAAAGCCGACTGACAGGACACAATGCTCAGGCGCCATCTTGAGGAAGAAGGTGGTATAAATACCCAAAGATGGACAGCAATAGGCTGAAGGTGCAACAGGGGCGTGTCCGCAGCAGGTACAAGAAACAGGAAGTTCAGCGGGCGTCGCCCTATGCAGCCAAAACAGACAAACAGACAGCAAGGAGGGAAGCCAGAGAGACATTCTGGACTGGAGATCAAGTGCGCGCTCTTGCACAGTGGGAGATGGACCACCATGCAAGGACGCCGCCAGGTATGTTACAGTACCCCCCCCCCCTTACGCCCCCTCTTCTTCAGGCCTGCCAGAATCTTCCGCAGGGAATTCGAGGACCAGTCGTTCACTTCAAGGAGATCACTTCCACTGTCCACAGGAAAAATTGATCTCATCTGGTTAGCTAGGATGCTACCTCCTATCCATCCATCCTTAGCAACAGACGAAACGGGTGGAGTACCAGGAACAGCATACAAGGAAGTCTCTCTCCACATATTTTCAGGTGGCACCCCAGAGGGTACAGGAGACAACTGGAAGTCCCTCACCGGGTTGGAGGGGGACAGAGACTTGGGGGTAATCTCTGCTTCGAGGTACATCTTGTCAAGCTCACAGGAAGAAATAGACGGTTTATCAGGTACATAATGAGGAAAAGTCACTGTCCATTCACCACCAGGTGGCACCCCGAAGGGTTCTGGAGACAACTGGAGGTCCTCCGCCTGGTCGGAGGGGTGTAGAGACTCGGGAGTAACCTCTGCTTCGGAGTACACTAGGTTGGACTCACTGGACGAAGCGAGCGAGGTATCAGGTACAGAGTAAAGGAGAGTCTCTGTCCTTTCGCTACCAGGTAGCACCCCGAAGGGTTCTGGAGACAACTGGAGGTTCTCCGCCTGGTCGGAGGGGTGTAGAGACTCGGGGGTAACTACCACTTTGGGGTACCCATTGTCAGGCTAACAGGACGAAGCGGACAAAGTATCGAGTACCGAGTGTAGAGAAGTCTCTCTCCATTTGTCATCGAGTGGTATCCCGGAGGATTCAGGAGGCAACAGGGGGTCCTCCGCCAGGTAGTAGAGGTGCACAGACTCAGAGGTAACCACAGCTTTGGAGCATTCTTGGACATGCACACCGGTTAAAGTGGGTGAAGCATCTGATGCCGGGTGCAGGAAGTTCTCCTGTGTGGAGTCTGGATGGGCAGAAGTCTCTTCGGGCAGGAGAACCGGAGCACTACCCACGCACATTACCCGTTGGGGCTTCTCCGGGATACAGGGAGATGAAGCTTCAGTAGGGACTTCAAGGTTGGGGTCAGGAGGTCTCAGGGAGGACAGACCCTGGCGTGACGGCTTGCCTCTACGTCTAGCACGTCTGGACTGCCTCTTGAGGTTGGGAGAAGTATTCCGGAAAGCGTAGTCACCCTGTGAGGATTCTGGGTGGGCAGTAGTCTCATTGGGCTGGAGGACTATTGCGCTACCCACACACATTACCCATCGGGGCTGCTCCGGGATATTGGGAGGTGAAGCTTCAGCAGGAGCCTCCGGGTTAGGATCATCGAAGACCATTAGAAAGGCCACCAGGAAGGCCATTAGGTCCAGGAGGATCGGATCCTGTGTTTCATATAGGGGGTTGATCCATTCCAAGGCATCACCCGCCAGGTAAGACATAATGAATGCCACCTTAACCCGATCGGTGGGAAAACATAGAGGGTAGAACTTGAAGTGTAGCATGCATTGCTCCACAAATGCACGACTTTGTCTTGGATCCCCATAGTAACGTGGCGGATCCGCAGGAACGAGAGCAGATAGATCCATCTGGACGGGTGCGTAATTCGCCTGGAACTCAGCTGAGAAAAAAAAAAAAATTTTATTTATTTATTTTTAATGCATGTATTCGCTGGAAAACTTCTCAGAGAGCGAAGGCCGTGGGGCTCAACGGGAACCATGGCCTGAGCATGCTGTTATGCACACGCCCGGACTGACTGGCGTGTGCGGGTGTTGTGGTTCCACTGGACCATGGACCGGAGAGTGCCTGGAGGGGCGTGACTAAGTATCTGGCCGATCCGACCAAGGTGGCACGACGGCATACGACGCCAGTGCACCAGGGAGAAACCGGGCAGAGGGACCAGGTGCTACTCCAGGTCAAACTCCGGACACGGGGGTTGACCCACACTGGGATTACTGGAACAGGCAGGTTAGGCTGGCACAGACTGGTGGATGTAAGCAAACACGGCAGGTATGCAGATGGGTGGATACAGGCGAGTATGCAGACAGGGAGGTACTGGCCGAAAGGACGGGCTGGAGCACAGAAAGGTTAAGACCCAGTACAGACTGGGTCACAGAACCGCAGATGCGGTAGACAACCACAGCAGAGAGGGAACGCCCAAAGCGGTGGGCAAGAACAGAGCAGGACGGGGCTGCAGGAGCAGCGAGCACAAGCAGGGCAGGACAGGACTGCCGGAGCAGCGGGCAGAAGCAGGGCAGGACAGGACTGCCGGAGCAGCGGGCAGAAGCAGGGCAGGACAGGACTGCCGGAGCAGCGGGCAGAAGAAGGGCAGGACAGGACTGCCGGAGCAGCGGGCAGAAGCAGGGCAGGACAGGACTGCCGGAGCAGCGGGCAGAAGCAGGGCAGGACAGGACTGCCGGAGCAGCGGGCAGAAGCAGGGCAGGACAGGACTGCCGGAGCAGCGGGCAGAAGCAGGGCAGGACAGGACTGCCGGAGCAGCGGGCAGAAGCAGGGCAGGACAGGACTGCCGGAGCAGTGGGCAGAAGCAGGGCAGGACAGGACTGCCGGAGCAGTGAACAAAAGGGTCAGAGCGGAGCAAGGCTGCCGGAGCAGTGAGCAAAAGGGTCAGAGCGGAGCAAGGCTGCCGGAGCAGTGAGCAAGGAGTCAGAGCAGGACGGACAGGGCTCTGTTCACACGGAACAGACAGGAAGGGAAAGGCAGAGCCAGATACCCACAGGGTATTTGCCGTGAAGTAGCAAGTGGACCACAAACTCACAAACGGGAGTACAGAGACAACAAGCAGGAGTTAGGTACGAGTTCAGACTCTGCAGAAAAAGGAAAGGAACGGACATAGAGGCAAAACAGGTAAAGGATAGGAGAGAGTTCAGACTGGAACTGAGTGTACGAAAGAGACCGACACTGCAGCGGGATACAGGAGCGGGTCTGGGAATACGGCCCCCAGAGAGGCGGGACGAACAGGCAAGGAGCGTGTTCAGACAGGACAGACAAGATACAGGAACGGATCTAGGTAATCGGCCCCTAGAAGGCGGGAGGAACAGGCTAGGAGCGTGTTCAGACAGGCCTGGAAATACAGCCTCCAGGAAAGGCAGCAGGCAAGAGTACACAGACAGGACTCAGTTCAGACACGGGAACTGACACCGCAAGGCAGGAGACATAGACAGGACTCAGTTCAGACAGGAACAGATACCGCAAGGCAGGGACACAAACAGGACTCTGTTCAGACAGGAACAGATACCGCAAGGCAGAGACACAAACAGGACTCTGTTCAGACGGGAACAGATACCGCAAGGCACAGACAGGCAAATCTAGGAATACGGCCCTTAGAAGGCGAAAGAACAGGCAAGAAGCGTGTTCACAAGAACAGACCACAGTTCAGACACAGAACTGGAAAACAGGCAGGAAAACAGGATAGGACCTGGCATGTCAGAGACAAAAAGCCGACTGACAGGACACAATGCTCAGGCGCCATCTTGAGGAAGAAGGTGGTATAAATACCCAAAGATGGACAGCAATAGGCTGAAGGTGCAACAGGGGCGTGTCCGCAGCAGGTACAAGAAACAGGAAGTTCAGCGGGCGTCGCCCTATGCAGCCAAAACAGACAAACAGACAGCAAGGAGGGAAGCCAGAGAGACATTCTGGACTGGAGATCAAGTGCGCGCTCTTGCACAGTGGGAGATGGACCACCATGCAAGGACGCCGCCAGGTATGTTACATATATACAGTATGGACCCCCATATAGCCTCCTATATGCAGTGTGAGCTTGCACATAGCTGTCTATATAAAATGCGTGACCCCACATAACCTCCTATATACAGTATGACCTCCTCCCACATAGCCTCGTATATACAGTAAGAGCCCCACATAGCCTTTTATATACAGTAAGAGTCCTCATATAGCCTCGTATATATAGTATAAGCCCCATATAGCTTCCTATATACAGTGTGAGCCTGCACATAGCTGCCTATATACAATGTGAGCCCCCACATAGCCTCCTATATACAGTATGAGCCCCCACATAGCCTTCTATATACAGTAAAAACCCCACATTGCCTCCTATATACAGTTTGAGCCCCCACATAGCCTCCTATATACAGTATGAGCCCCCACATAGCCTCCTATAACAGTATGACCCCCCAAATAGCATCCTATATACAGTATGAGCCCCCACATAGCTGCCTAAATACAGTATGAGCCCCCCATAGCTGCCTATATACAATGAGCCCCCACATAGCCCCTATATACAGTTATACAGTATGAGCCCACATATAGCTGCATATATACAGTATGAGCCCCCACATAGCTGCTTATATACAGTATGAGCCCCCACGTAGCAGCCTATATACAATAATAGCCCCCACATAGCCACCTATATACAATATGATCCCCACATAGCTGCCTATATACAGTACAAGCCTTCACATAGCCCATATATATAGACACACATCCCATACACATAATAATAATAAAAAACACAACACATACCTCGCTCCTATACCCAAGGATCCACTTCTTCTCGTGGCTGGCGAGTACGTGCGGTCGCTGGCTGATGATGTCATCACGCACGCGTCAGAGGCATCGGGAGCTCCCCTGGAACTACGCAGACATTCAGCATAGCTGGCAGTGCCATAAAAGCTCCCTGCCAGAAGATGTGCGTCACCTGCGGCGACATACAAAACATTATAATGAGGGCAATATGGCCGTGCGCACCCCCTGGAGCCTCGGGCCCTGGGCTGTAGCCCAGATTGCCCTCATTATAATCTGCCTATGTGTAGCGCCCAGAGGGTTCGGTCGCTACAGAGGTATTGCATCTCACCCAGTGATGTGATATCTCACTTCCAGGTAAGGATGGAGTGTGGCTCAGGACCCTAACACCCACATGCACTACACCACATTTCTGGGGGCAGGGCAACGATGCTCCCGGGTGTGAGCACAACTGCTCCTGTCCCTGGCTGGAGTGGGGGGAGGGAACAACTAGAAAGGGAGTACCCGTTAGTGTGTGGGTGGGGAGAGTAGATCCAGGGTGCACTGTATAGGGGAGTATATAAGGTGGGCACCATCTTAGAGTCAGGGGAGAAAGTGGGAGAGAGCAGAGAGAGGAGGCGGCTGGGAGCAGGGGCTCTGCATGGGCTCTGCTCCGCAGGCAGGCCAAGTCTTAAGACCTGGGCCTGGAGGAGAAGAAGGGAAAGGAGAGGAACGGAGGAGGCTCCAGGAGTGGAGTGAAGGGACCCCAGGGGTGCGGACCGGCCAGCCGACACCGCACGCCCGCCGCTACCAGAGTAATGGGGTCAGGCCAAGAAAGGGAACCGGATCCCTCATCTAGTGGAGGAGAGCAACTACCCTCAGCTAGTAACCGGAGGCCGTGGCATTGTACGTGCACAGCCCCTCACTACACCTGTTAGGAAGGCACCATATAGGACCCAGGGAAACGGAACATACGTTTGCCCGCCAAGGCCCGAGGCAGCTGGACAGAAACGTGGTCAATTGTGGGGTACAACAGGCCAGAGAAAGGACACACGAAGGGGGTCCTGAAAAGCATTCCAAAGGTACCTGGGAGTTGGCCGAGCCCCTCACCTGGTGAGCACAGCACGACGTGGGCAGCCATTACCTGCAGAAGTGGCTTGGAGTGTAAAACTGTGAGTAAAGACCCTGGACTGCACCACTGGACTCTGAGTCATTACTGTTGCTCCCACGCACCATCACCCCCACCATCTGCACTCACTGCCCTGAGGCTATACTCCTCCCGTGGGGAGTTATACTACCCTCTGCTGCGCACACAACATCAGCCTCAGTAGTCTGCCCCGCAGCGGCGGTTCTCAGTGACCGCAATCCATGGGTGGCATAGTCGGACATTAAACATTACAAAACCAAAGAAACAGATCCGCCACAGGTTTGACCACCCTGAGCCACGGGACCGGGTCGCCGCCACGGAGACTACAACCCCTAGCATTACACAGAGACCCGGCTCCGGGTATTCCCCTATACACACGGCCCAGGGGGCGCGTCAACTTTGGCGTAGTCGACAGGATCAAAACCAACACGTTAACATCGGGTATTGTGTGCCTAGAGACTGTTTCACTGTATTGAATGTGGCGCCCGCCCCAGAAGAACGGACGCCATGATGTGCGCGCCAAAAGACAACAAGAAGCCACCTCCCATCGTAGGCCAGGTCCCAGAAAGGTGCCAAAGACGGAGCCCACCCCCAACAGCCATGAGTGCGGCTGCAGAGATGTCCATCAACGTGGGGGGGCAGCTCCTGAGAGTGATTGTCAGCAGATTGCCCCGGGACCACCCCCAACAGGGGCGGAAGGGAAAGAAAACTGAGGGGCAGGGTGTGGTTTGGATCAGTCTTGGCAGACCACACCCAGAGATGGCGGGGAGCACCAGTCCCAGTGTCCTGATGAGAGGCCTACTGCAGGCCGAAGCGGCTCCGTGCAGCCTCACGGAGCTGATGGCCCAGCTCCCCGGAGAGGACCCTGAATTCCTCTGGGCTGGACTGGAGGATTTGGACCGGAGGATGGTCCAGGCGCAGCGGGAGGCCATCGCGGGGTGGAGAGAAGAGATGGGCCGGCGGGTCGCGGCCTGGCAGCCAGAGGCGCTGCGTCCACTCGACAGCGTGCCTGCCCCTGAGGACGGAGGAGGACCACCGGAGGCTGAGAGCAGCGCTGCAAAGGGAGCAGGTAAGGGGGACGCCCCTGATACCAGCCAGGACGCCACTAGCCTGCCCCTGGACCCCGTCGCGGAGCCGATCGCCCTGGAAGTCGCTGCACCTCTTCTGCTCCCGCCGCCGGCACCTAGGCCCAAGGCCCCAAGCGCAGCCGCCGGACCACGTCCCACGCTGTGCCCCTTGATCCCGGGTGCGGCCGGAAGCGGCCTGCTCCAGGCCCGGTCGCAAGGCCTGATGCCCCCAGGCGCCTTCCAACAGCGGGCGCTCCCGGTCCCAACACTATCAACCCTGGGGACCGACTTATACAGTCAACCTGCCAGTCCTGAGGGAGAGCCGGTCCCCCTGCCACGCGAATGGGTTCACCCTTGCCACCGGAGGGACCTGTCCGCGGGGGCCAAAGCCCCACTTCCTCCGCTCATGCCTGCTCCGCATCCAGTCACCATCCCCCAGCTCCCGGATGAAGAGGTCCAAATAGAGTGGGACCAGACCGGGGAGGACTTGATGGGGTTCTCACAGGAGACGCGGGCGGACGCAGCTCGCAGGCGGGAATTCTGCCGCCGGGAAATAGAGCAGCTGGAGAAGGAGAAGCGGGCGTGGCACCAGAGGCAGGAACAACTACAGGCCCGGAGCGTGTAAGAAAAGACCCGGACCCACCGAGACCCCCAGGCTGCACGCGGTCCCACAGTCACCGGGATCGTGGTCAGGTTCCACCAGGAGAAGGGGTGGGGGTTCATTCGGGACCCGACGACCGACACAGACCTCTTTGTCAACATGAGGGATGTGGAGAGTCGCCTGCCCGCGGGTCACCCGAAACGGGATCTGTTCCCGGAGGATCGGGTATCATACACCTGACACCGAGGTCTGCGAGGGTGGTACGCCCTCAACGTTCGGAGGGTGGAGGAGCACCGCTACCCTGAATCCCGCTACGCGGAGGACCCGGATGCGCCTGAAGAGGACGAGGAGCAGGAACGTCCACCAGAGGGATACCGCTACTAAAGCGCAGCAATAAGAAACTGTATATAGTTACCAGCCAGGGTGAAAAAGTTTCAAGACATGCCGTTTGGGGAGTATAAAAAGTTCACCTAGTTCGTGATTGTTGTCAGTTTACTTGTTTACTAAAGTTACCCGAAAAGGGTCTGTGAACTATCCGGCTGAGGACTGGGAGCAGCCAACCCTTTCTATCCGGCTGAGGACTGGGAGCAGCCAACCTTTTCTATCCGGCTGAGGACTGGGAGCAGCCAAGTTTTGTGAATAGTTGCACTTCTTAAAGTGCCCCCTATTGGTTTTATACACACCTACCTCAAAAGATACCTGAAGGTGTTTGTTGCACTTAGAAAAATTGCACCTTGTTGGGTGACATGGACACCTGGTCGCGGCAAGGACTGTGACCTGCTAAAGAGACTTCGTCGCAAGAATGCTGCTGAGAATAGTTTGTGTTTTCTACTTGAAGAGATGTTTTATATACATATATATGCCAAGAGTTATATATTTGAAAGAAAATTTTATATCTATTAAAAAGTAAAGTTTAATAATGCTGAAAGTAACAGGAAAAGTTGTCTCCCATAAAAAGAAAAAGAAAATGTTGAATTGCTTTTATATGGTTGCATTTAAAATGTTTTGCATGTCTTGCAATCAATTGTCTTTTGCTCTGTTCCAGCCCGCGGACGTGCTGTGATTTACCAGGGGGGAATGTAGCGCCCCGAGGGTTCGGTCGCTACAGAGGTATTGCATCTCACCCAGAGGTGTGATATCTCACTTCCAGGTAAGGATGGAGTGTGGCTCAGGACCCTAACACCCACATGCACTACACCACATTTCCGGGGGGCAGGGCAATGATGCTCCCGGGTGTGAGCACAACTGCCCCTATCCCTGGCTGGAGTGGGGGGAGGGAACACCTAGAAAGGGGGAACCCGGTAGTGTGTGGGTAGGGAGAGTAGATCCAGGGTGCACTGTATAGGGAAGTATATAAGGTGGGCACCATCTTAGAGTCAGGGGAGAAAGTGGGAGAGAGCAGAGAGAGAAGGAGGCTGGGAGTAGGGGCTCTGCATGGGCTCTGCTCTGCAGGCAGCCCAAGTCTTAAGGCCTGGGCCTGGAGGAGAAGAATGGAAAGGAGAGGAACGGAGGAGGCTCCAGGAGTGGAGTGAAGGGACCCCAGGGGTGCGGACCGGCCAGCCGCCACCGCACGCCCGCCGCTACCAGAGTAATGGGGTCAGGCCAAGAAAGGGAACCGGATCCCTCATCTAGTGGAGGAGAGCAACTACCCTCAGCTAGTAACCGGAGGCCGTGGCATTGTACGTGCACAGCCCCTCACTACACCTGTTAGGAAGGCACCATATAGGACCCAGGGAAACGGAACATACGTTTGCCCGCCAAGGCCCGAGGCAGCTGGACAGAAACGTGGTCAATTGTGGGGTACAACAGGCCAGAGAAAGGACACACGAAGGGGGTCCTGAAAAGCATTCCAAAGGTACCTGGGAGTTGGCCGAGCCCCTCACCTGGTGAGCACAGCACGACATGGGCAGCCATTACCTGCAGAAGTGGCTTGGAGTGTAAAACTGTGAGTAAAGACCCTGTCAGCGCGTCATATGACCAAGCTGATTTTTGTGCCACCTGAGTGTGGCTGAGCAGAAAAGCAGGTTGAGCTGTTGCATGAGGTATCAGGGCTCCCAGCACAGCAGGCCTACACCGATCACTCACCCACCTCGTCTTAATTTGAAGTTAAATTCAAAGCTGTAAATGCTGACCCAGACCCTGATACCTCATGCATGGCCCATGGCTGACTGCTGCTGTGCCATTATAAAATTTGTACTGTAGTTCAATTGATGCCACTTTTCCTGGTGTCTGCCCCTAATTTGAGCTGTATTGGCAGCTTTTGGACCCCCATGAAGGTGTTGTCTATGCGTTTGGTTTTGCCTCCCATTGAATTCAATGGGGTTCGGATATGTTTGGCAAACGTCGGGAAGTTTACTGATTGTAACCAAACTGAACCTTGAAAAGTTCACTCATCTCTACTAAAGAATACCACAAAATGTAACTGTTGTGATCACGTTTATATGGTTATTGATAAGAGTATATTGAAGTGGTAGAACCAGAGTGAAAAATATTGTAAATGATTAATTTAATAGGGGGTATTCTAATTTTAAGCTTGAACATACACATTAGAGCAGGGGTGCCCAATCTTTTTTTTGTTCAAGGGACACATTTTCATACTGAACCAATCCAGGGACCACACTAAAAATTAAAGGGGCATTACCTTCTGTGGCATATATGGCATGTCAAAAGTATAAGCAAGAAATGTCCGATATGTACAAATTCTACTTACGGGACGCTTACCTCCACGAATCACCACTCTAATGATACTCCACAAGTTTTTGAAGAGGATTTAAAAATAGCTTTGACTCCTAAATCCACATAAAAAAGACACGTCAAATACTCTCTGACTATGTTTCCGACTGATTTTAATGGGAAAATCTCCTATAATGCACACAGTGCTGTTTTTCACCACGTTATTTTGAACATTTGCCAATAAAATCGGCAGGAAGCTTATTCAAAGAGTATTTGAAGAATTTTTTTTAATATGGATTTGCAGGGAAATCAGCCTCTAAATTCTCATAAACTATGAATAGACCCTAAAGATGAAGAGGTGATGAATGCAGCTACAAAATAGATCATGGGTTTTGTGCTTACTGCCGAATGCTTCACAGTTCCCATAAACAGGCTCGGCGTCAGCACCCGGGCAAGTGCCGGGGCCCTGAGCAGAGAAGTCTGGTGCCAGCGCGCCTTCCCCCCTTGCTTGTTCAGGGCCCCGGCCGGCACAATACTTACTTCTCCCCATCTCCCGCAGCCCTGGCCTCTTCTGCGTCTCCTGACTGTGACATCTCAGGTCAGAGGGCGCGATGACGTCCTAAACCCAATTGAGCATCACCTGAAAATGGCTGTCCACCAACATTCACCATCCAACCTGATGGAACTGGAGAGGATCTGCAAGGAAGAATGGCAGCGGATCCCCAAATCCAGGTGTGAAAAACTTGTTGCATCATTCCCAAGAAGACTCATGGCTGTACTAGCTCAAAAGGGTGCTTCTACTCAATACTCAGCAAAGGGTCTGAATACTTATGACCACGTGATATTTCAGTTTTTCTTTTTTAATAAATTAGCAAAAATTTCTACATTTCTGTTTTTTTTTCAGTCAAGATGGGGTGCAGAGTGTACTTTAATGAGGAAAAAAATGAACTTTTTAGAATTTACCAAATGGCTGTAATGGAACAAAGAGTGAAAAATTTAAAGGGGTCTGAATACTTTCTGTACCCACTGTATAGGGGCCATACAGCCTGCAGCATTATATGGGGGCCAGACAGCATGCAGCAATATATGGGGGCCATACAGCATGTAGCATTATATGGGGGCCATACAGCATGCGGCATTATATGGGGCCCATACAGCATGCAGCTTATATGGAGGCCAGTATTCTGCATGCAGTATTATAGGGGGCCAGTATTCAGCATGGAGCATTATACAGTTATATGAAAAAGTTTGGGCACCCTTATTAATCTTAAGCTTAATGTTTTCTTAAAATTACCAAACTGGAATTGTTTTGTAAAGAGGAATAGTCAAAAATACCTTCATCCAGGATCCAGGAACTCATTAAAAGCTACAGGAAGCGACTAGAGGCTGTTATTTTTGCAAAAGGAGGATCTACTAAATATTAATATCACTTTTCTGGTGAGGTGCCCATGTGGCACCCCAGGGGTCTGGTTTCCACAGTAACAGCAATGTTATGTCTGAGAGCAGGTGGGAGGTCTCTTGGTCAGGAATCCTATGCATGCCACACCTCCTGCCCAGTCCTGGGAGGGGAAGAACTTCCCCTATATAAACCTGGGGCTGAGGCAGGGTTAGAGAGTTCAGAGGGAGAGTTCAGCCAGGAGGGCTGACAGGGAGCTGTGGCTCCGGCTGGGCCCAGCTCCTGGGCCATGCCAGAAGTAGAGACAGAGAAGAGAAGCAGCTATGAGAAGAAACAACAGGAGCTCTGTGGGAGCAGTGCTACAAGGAGTCAGGGGCTGGCAGCTGCAGAGCTCGCCCTGACTGAGAAGATTTCTTACCGGACCCGGAGTCCGAGGCTGTGGGGACTAACTCCTACCCAGCAGCAGAATCCATCAGGCAGGGGATTTCAGGTCCTCTGGCCAAGAAACCCGAAGGCACGGTCACACACATGGGACCAGCACCGCCGTCGTGGAGCGGAAGCTACTAGAAGGCCCCGAGTCACCGGCCATACGGGTGAGCACCACACGGTACACTCAGGGACGTGGGCTACTTATACCCGCCTCTAGCAAGGTAGCCAGAAGAGTACAGTCAGTTTGGGAGGCCTACAACTCCGCCTGGCCAGGGGAGATCCCATCTGCTCAAGGACTGACCAGGCCCCGATCGCTAGCCAGTACTCCGGGAGGGTCTATCTTTGTCACCAGTAAAGACCCTGAACTACACCGTACCGTCTCTGAGTGATTCCTGCTACCCCCATCATCCACGTCGGCTGCCCTGAGGCCATACCCCTCCCGTTGGGGGTTATACCATCCCCGCTGCACCATCCTTCCACCGGCCTCAGCGGTCTGCCCTGCAGCGGCAGCTCCAAAGCTGCATTCAACGGGTGGCGTAGTCATCCAACATCTACTGCTAATAGACTCGCCACTTAGTTTGACTCCCTGGGCACGGACCGGGTCACCGCCACGAGACTACTACCCCCATCTGATCCGGCTCCGGGTAAGCCCCCGTGCACGCGATGCCGCACGACACAGAAGGCCCAGGGGCGCGTCAACTTTTGGCGTAGTCGGCAGGATCTCGTGCCCGCAACCACCGGGTACTGCGTGCCTGAAAAAGACTGTTCAAACTTACCTGTGGTGAAGATTCCCGCCATCCGGCGCCATCTTCCGCTTCCTTCCCGCCATCGGTGGAGTTTTCCCGCCATCCGGCGCCATCTTCAGCCTTCTTCCCGCCATACGTGGAGTTTTCCCGCCATTGGACGCCATCTTGAGGACGCCGCGCGGGAAGAAGAGGGGCGTGGACTCCGAAAGCGCGCGAGAACTGAAGCCCCGCCTCACGTCCGGACGTTGCGTAAGGTCCTGGAAGGAGCCCAGCAGACGCCGACGTCACAGGAGCGCGACGGAAGGTCCTCAACCCTGACGATTCACTGCGGAGCCGCGGCCTACGGAAGAGGATCATCGCAAGGTAGGCCACGGTCCACTAGGGGGGAGAAGGATGCCGGATACGGAGGAGAGCTTCACCGCTTCAACCCCCGCCAGCGCCACCGCTGTTGCGGTCATGCCTTTCACCATGCCCTATATCCCGGGAGCAGCCTGGCTACCCCAATACTCAGGGGAGTCACATACCCTGAATGACTTTAAAGAAAAGCTGGATAGCCTCTTCCAGGTGTACCCCCTCACAGAGGAGCAAAAAGTGAGCATCCTGGTGGCCCAATTAACCGGGGCAGCCCAAAGGGAGGTAAAGTCCTGGCCACCTGGGAGGAGGACTGTCGCAGAGATACTAACCCAGCTAACCGAGGAGGAGCTGCAGTACTACCAATACGAGGAAAGCCAAGAGGACCCGGACGGGTCTGAGGACTACCCTCAGGAGGGAGCACAAAGAGGACATAGCTACTGAAGGGAAGTAGCGTGAATAAAGAGCTGTAAATAGTTACCCGTAAGGGTACAAGGACTGCTGCTAATTAAAATATGGTCCCCGTTGGGATTAGTGAATTGTTCCCCATGTGCCCCTATCTTAAACCAGGCTGAGGACTGTGAGCAGCCATTCCTTATCCCCACTGGCCGAGGACTGAGAGCGGCCATATCCTGTAAATAATTATGTGTTTCTAGTAATTTATGGGAGTCTTTGGTGGATTTACCGGGAATCCTTTGTACATGGTTGGAGCGTAACCCAGGAATGGACTAAAGACTGTTAAGGACTCGGGGCAGGACAGACCCCTACCTGGTTACGTCTCCCTGTTTTGGTGAAATGGACACCTTGCTTTTCTTCAAAAACTGCACCCGGTTGCGGACACGCCGTAACCATCTTTATGTGTTTTTCTTATTGTATTATTATTGTTTATACCTTGTTATGTTTTTCTAAAAATATGTTTAGTCCCGGAGTACTAAATTTCACTAGGGGGGAATGTGGCACCCCAGGGGTCTGGTTTCCACAGTAACAGCAATGTTATGTCTGAGAGCAGGTGGGAGGTCTCTTGGTCAGGAATCCTATGCATGCCACACCTCCTGCCCAGTCCTGGGAGGGGAAGAACTTCCCCTATATAAACCTGGGGCTGAGGCAGGGTTAGAGAGTTCAGAGGGAGAGTTCAGCCAGGAGGGCTGACAGGGAGCTGTGGCTCCGGCTGGGCCCAGCTCCTGGGCCATGCCAGAAGTAGACACAGAGAAGAGAAGCAGCTATGGGAAGAAACAACAGGAGCTCTGTGGGAGCAGTGCTACAAGGAGTCAGGGGCTGGCAGCTGCAGAGCTCGCCCTGACTGAGAAGATTTCTTACCGGACCCGGAGTCCGAGGCTGTGGGGACTAACTCCTACCCAGCAGCAGAATCCATCAGGCAGGGGATTTCAGGTCCTCTGGCCAAGAAACCCGAAGGCACGGTCACACGCATGGGACCAGCACCGCCGTCGTGGAGCGGAAGCTACTAGAAGGCCCCGAGTCACCGGCCATACGGGTGAGCACCACACGGTACACTCAGGGACGTGGGCTACTTATACCCGCCTCTAGCAAGGTAGCCAGAAGAGTACAGTCAGTTTGGGAGGCCTACAACTCCGCCTGGCCAGGGGAGATCCCATCTGCTCAAGGACTGACCAGGCCCCGATCGCTAGCCAGTACTCCGGGAGGGTCTATCTTTGTCACCAGTAAAGACCCTGAACTACACCGTACCGTCTCTGAGTGATTCCTGCTACCCCCATCATCCACGTCGGCTGCCCTGAGGCCATACCCCTCCCGTTGGGGGTTATACCATCCCCGCTGCACCATCCTTCCACCGGCCTCAGCGGTCTGCCCTGCAGCGGCAGCTCCAAAGCTGCATTCAACGGGTGGCGTAGTCATCCAACATCTACTGCTAATAGACTCGCCACTTACTTTGACTCCCTGGGCACGGACCGGGTCACCGCCACGAGACTACTACCCCCATCTGATCCGGCTCCGGGTAAGCCCCCGTGCACGCGATGCCGCACGACACAGAAGGCCCAGGGGCGCGTCACCCATACTTATGCACCTGTCAAATTTTGTTTGAATGCAGATTGCACATTTTCTGTTAGTACAATAAACCTCATTTCAAGGCAGAAACATTACTGTGTCCAACAGTTATTACATATATCAAACTGAAATAGCTGTTGCAAAAACACCAATTTTTATAAAACATTAAGCTTAAGATTAATAGGGGTGCCCAAACTTTTTTCATATAACTGTATGTTATGATCTGCAACATAAACTAAGGAAACAATGGGAAAAGCTGTCCCTACAGTAAGACTAAGCTGAATCCCAATGATGTACAGACCCGCCTTCATCCTCGGCTAGTCTGAACGGAGACCTATAGAATAAAGGTCGGGGTCCCTAAAAGAACTAAGGACTGGGACAAAAATGGAAACCTCCTAACAGAAGTTGTTGCAGAGCAAAAAGACAAACTGACAAAAAGTACTAGAGGTCCCAGAGGACCAAGCAAACTAGACAGAGATAGGCACCGAAGCACCTGGCTAGAGAGACAGGCAAAAAACACTGAAGTCCAGCAAAGCCAGAAGGGCGGAGCTGGAATATATAGGCAGCTGGTCACGTGACCGCAAAACACAAGATAGCAAAAACTAACAGGAGGGTTCTAACAGTACCCCCTCTTCTATGAGTATCCTCGGGATCCTCCAGGCCCAGGCCTATCTGGAAACCTCCTGTGGAAAGCTTTAACAAGCCTAGGAGCAGAGACATCATCCGTCCTTACCCAGGAGTTGTCTTCGGGACTGAAACCCTTCTAGGAGACAAGATACTGTAATATCCCTCTATGCCATCTTGAATTCAAAATACGAGAAATTTCATATTCACTGTCTTCCTCCACCACAGGAGGAACTGTGACTGTGGCGTCCCTATTAGAAACGTCAGCCTTTTTCAACAAGGAAACATGAAACACAGGATTAATCTTCCCGGAAGTAGGGACATCCAACCTAACAGCAACCTGGTTAACAACCTGAAGCACTTTAAATGGACCCACAAACTTAGGACCCAGTTTTTTAGAGGGAATCCTCAACCGCAAGTTCTTCGAGGACAACCAAACCATGTCACCCACAGTAAACAAAACCTCTTTACGTTTCCTGTCAAAATACTTCTTGGACTTCTTGTTAGCCTCTTGCAGGTTACAACGTACATTAGTCCAAACTCTCTCCAAATCACCGGAAAAATTCTCCTCCTCCGGCACCGCCGACCCCAATTTGGAGAATGAACCAAAAGACGGATGTCTCCCAGTGCAACAAAAAAAAGGAGAACACCCAGCAGAGGAGGATGTATGATTGTTAAGAGCAAATTCTGCGAGAGGCAGAAACTCAGACCACACCTCTTGATTGTCTGCCACAAAACAACGCAAAAACTGTTCAACATCCTGGTTCTTTCTTTCAGTCTGTCCATTAGACTCAGGATGATACCCAGAGGAAAATGACAAATGAACTCCCAATCTGTCATAAAAAGCACGCCAAAAGCGAGCCACAAACTGAGGTCCTCTATCAGAAACAATATCCGTGGGAACACCATGGAGCTTGACAATCTCCTTAACAAACGCCTTAGCGAGTGTCTTGGCGCAGGGCAACTTAATGAATGGAACCAAATGACACATCTTACTAAAACGGTCTACGACCACCCAGATGACAGTAAAACCCTCAGACACAGGAAGATCAGTAATAAAATCCATAGAGAGATGCGTCCAAGGCGCACTAGGAACCTCCAGAGGGCAAAGCAACCCCGCAGCAGGAGCATGTGAAGCCTTTGACCTAGCACACACAGTACACTGAAGCACACACTTGATGACTTCCTTCTGCCATTCAGGTCACCAAAAACTGCGACTGATAAGTCTCTTAGTCTCTGAAATTCCTGGATGACCTGCCAACCGAGACTCATGACACTCCACAAACAAATCTCTCCTAAAGGCTCTAGGCACGAACAACCTCCCATGGGGAGTGTTAGATGGAGCATCATCTTGAGCATTCAGAATCCCATTCTCCAAATCGGAGTCCAATGCCGCCACCACAACTCCTTTCTGCAAATTGCTCTCCTCCTCCTCGGCACCGACCGTAGAAGACAAGCTGCGAGATAAAGCATCGGCTTTAACATTCTTAGTACCAGGGATATAGGTAACAGAAAAATGAAACCGAGAAAAAAATAGTGCCCACCTAGCTTGACAGGCATTCAAGCGCTTGGCAGCATCCAGATAGATCAAATTCTTATGATCTGTGAAAACCTGAATAGGAAATCTAGCGCCTTCCAAAAAATGACGCCAGTGTTTAAACGCAAGTTTAATAGCCAGCAACTCCCGATTTCCAACATCATAATTCAGTTCGGTTTCCGAAATTTTTTTCGAAAAGAAGGCACAAGGATATACTCCACCCTTGTTCTCCTGAGACAAAACTGCTCCGACCCCCACCGATGAAGCATCGACCTCGACCAAAAAAGGTTTGGTCTCATCAGGCTGTATAAGGATAGGGGCAGAACTGAACCTCTCTTTGAGATACTCAAACGCTTCAATGGCTTCAGTAGTCCACTGGGTCATATTCGCAACTTTCCTGGTGAGATCGGTTAGAGGTTTAACAATTACAGAAAAATTCTTAATGAATTTCCTGTAATAATTGGCAAAACCCAAAAACCTCTGTATAGATTTTAAACCAATAGGCCTAGGCCATTCCTGCACAGCCTGAACCTTCACAGGGTCCATCTCAAAGCCCTCGCTGGAGACGATGTAGCCCAAAAAACTAATTTTCTGCACAGCGAACTCACATTTCTCCAGCTTAGCAAAGAGTGAATTATCACTCAATAACTGCAAAACTTCACGTACACTCTGCCAATGGGACTCGAGATCTGGTGAATAAATCAAAATGTCATCCAAATACACAACCACATTCTTACCAATCAAAGGTCTCAGGATGTCATTAATAAGGTTCTGAAAAAATGCAGGTGCATTGGTAAGACTGAAGGGCATCACCAGATTCTCAAAATGACCTACCGGAGTGTTAAAAGCAGTTTTCCATTCATCACCCTCCTTCACACGTAACAAATTGTATGCCCCTCGGAGATCAATTTTTGAGAACCATTTGGCTCCCACTAACTGGTTAAACAAGTCAGGAATTAACGGCAATGGGTAGGAATTGCGTACGGTAATCTTATTAATTTCACGAAAATCCAGACATGGACGTAAACCGCCGTCCTTTTATTTAACAAAGAAGAATCCGACTGCCACAGGCGACTTAGAAGGTCTAATGTGACCAGCAGCCAGGCTAGTTTGTATGTACTCCTCCAAGGCCTTTCTTTCAGGGATAGTAAGATTAAACAAGCGACTTTTGGGAAGAGTAGCACCTGGAACAAACTCAATGGCGCAATCATAATCCCTATGAGGAGGTAAAACTTGCGACTCCTCCTCCGAAAAAAACCTCCAAAAATCTTGAATAGGTACTGGTAATTCCCCTTTTTCCACAGCCGCAATGCGACCATTACAACATTTATCATAGCACGTCAGACTCCAAGACTTAATCACAGTAGTAGACCAGTCGAATAAAGGATTGTGCAGTTTTAACCAAGGCAATCCTAGAACAACTGGAGAGGGCAAATTATCCAAAACAACCAAGTCCAAAATTTCTTGGTGAACACCATTGATAGTGAGAGGAAATGCAGCAGTCTTGTGAGTAATACATTTCAAAGGAGTGTTATCAATAGCAAACACAGAAATAGGAGAAGACAAAGGTTTGGATTTCAATTTAAGTTTTTCCAAAAACCCTTTATCAACCACATTAAGTGTTGAACCGCAATCCACAAATACCTGAAATTCAATCAAATCTCCCTGCAGAGTAGTACACCCAGAAAGGAACACTCCTGCAGAGCGTAAACAAGCTATACGGGCGTAACTGACCTTTTTTTTTTCTTTACTTAAACGACGCTCACAATACTTAATCAAATGATCAGCTTTACCACAATAAAGACACAAACCTTCGGCAAATCTCCGATCTCTTTCTTGAGAGCGGAGTGACATCGCTCCAACCTCCATTGGTTCTCTGCTGTCAGAGCAGATTTTCTGGAAACTAGGACCTGAATTTACAGGAGTTTTTACATCATTGACCCTGGACCTTATTCTCCTGTCCACACGAACAGCTAACTGCATAGCATCCTGCAGAGTCTCAGGTGCAGGGAATGCAATTAGCAAATCCTTAACCCTTTCACTCAGAACAGCAAGAAATAAATTTTTCAGCACCGAATCATTCCACTTAACTTCTGAAGCCCATCTCCTGAAGTGTGTGCAATAAATTTCAACATCATCTGACCCCTGATTCAAACGTCTAAATTCTGATTCAGCAGATGAGATTCGATCAGGATCGTCATATAATAGCCCCATAGCAGAAAAAAATTCCTCAACAGAACTTAAACACGGATCATTAGGTTGGAGAAAAGGCCCACCCCTGTGGTTCTTTGCGCAAAAGTGACATAAAACCAATGCGCTGTGATTCATTCCCAGAGGACCTCGGTCTCAAACGAAAATATAACAAACAAGCATTTTTAAAGGAAAAAAAATCTTGCTGTTTACCATAAAAAATATCAGGCAGTCCTACCTTTGGTTCCACAAAATGCGCTCCAGGACAGCTACTCACGTGTTGCTGAAGCTCGGCCACCTCCAGAGACAATCCCTGCAGGCGTTGAGCCAACTCCTGGACGGAAACCATATTGATCCCCGAATTTCTTTCCTTTTAGTTTTTTTTTTTTGGGCTGGACTTACTGTTATGATCTGCAACATAAACTAAGGAAAGAATGGGAAAAGCTGTCCCTACAGTAAGACTAAGCTGAATCCCTACGATATAGCGGGCAGCCTGTTCCTTGTGAACAGACCCGCCTTCGTCCTCGGCTAGTCTGAACGGAGACCTATAGAATAGAGGGAGGGGTCCCTAAAAGAACTAAGGACTGGGACAAAAATGGGACACCTCCTAACAGAAGTTGTTGCAGAGCAAAAAGACAAACTGTCAAAAAGTACTAGAGGTCCCAGAGGACCAAGAAAACTAGACAGAGATAGGCACCGAAGCACCTGGCTAGTTAGACAGGCAAAAAACACTGAAGTCCAGCAAAGCCAGAAGGGTGGAGCTGGAATATATAGGCAGCTGGTCACGTGACCGCAAAACACAAGATAGCAAAAACTAACAGGAGGGTTCTAATATTATATAGGGGCCAGTATTCTACATGGAGCATTATATGGGGGCCAGTATCCTATATGGAGCATTATAAAGCTCCATATAGAATACTGGCCCTCATATAACGCTCCGTACAGGATACTAGCAACCATAATGTAACGGGTCTGGGAGGCGGAACCTCTGAGCTACTATACAAGGGGGCGGTCCTTGTAAGGGAGCGGGTGGCGACCAGGCAGGCAGTCACAGCAGGTGACCGGGACAGTCTCTGGGTGTACGGGCAGGAGGTCACGGCAAGTGACCGGGACAGTCTCTGGATGAACGGGCTGGAGGTCACGGCAAGTGACCGGGGCAGTCTCTGGGTGAACGGGCTGGAGGTCACGGCAAGTGACCGGGGCAGTCTCTGGGTGAACGGGCTGGAGGTCGCGGCAAGTGACCGGGGCAGTCTCTAGGTAAAGGGTAGGTACGACCTGTGATGGCTGAACCTCCAGGTAGGCTAGCAAGGCAGATGGAGGATGTGTGCTCCCAGGTGAGCAAGCGAGAGTCTCTGGAATAGCAGGTGGTCACAGCACGTGACGGCGAAGCCTCCAGGTAGGCAAGCAGGCAGGTAGGGGAGAAGCACTCCCAGGTGAGCGGGCAAGAGTCTCTGGAATAGCTGGTGGTCACAGCACGTGACGGCGGAGCCTCCGGGCAGGCAAGCAGGCAGGTAGCGGAGAAGCGCTCCCAGGTGACCGGGCAAGAGTCTCTGGAATAGCTGGTGGTCACAGCACGTGACGGCGGAGCCTCCGGGCAGGCAAGCAGGCAGGTAGCGGAGGAGCGCTCCCAGGTGAGCGGGCAAGCTGGTCCATAGACAGACTGACAGGAGTAGAAAGGCAGACCGTCGGACCTCAGGCTAGCAAGCAGGTAGCAGGAATAACAGGCAGGAAACAGACAGCAAACTGGCAGGACTCTGGCAGGAATCAGGCAGGTAACTGGCAGGTAACTGGCAACGGGACCTGAGGGCTGAAGCAGAGTAGAACAGTGCAACAACATTGCTCGGGCACCTCCATTTTGGAGGAGGTGCCTTATATATGGTGAAGTCCTCCGGCCATTGGCCGGGGACTCCTTAGGACGGCGCGCGCGGCCCCTTTAAGAGGAAGGGAGAGCGCGCGCGCCCTAAGCACAGTGGCCGGGAAGGAGCGCGCGCTGCCAGCAGAGCGGGAGGAGGACGCCGGGCACAGAGCAGGGAGGTGAGGGGAACAGCGTCCCTGCCTAGCAGAGGGCAGGGATGCCGGCGCTACAGTACCCCCCCCTTTAGGCCCCCCCTTTTTTAGGCCAGACAGAAATTTAGCAAGGATAAGAGGGGCATGGATGTTCTCCCGGGGTTCCCACGTTCTCTCCTCAGGACCAAACCCCTTCCAATCTACTAGAAAAAAGGTCTTTCCTCTTACCCTTTTGGTGGCAAGAATGTTCTCTACCTCAAACTCGTCCTCAGCAGAAACCGGAGCAGGAGGCGTACCTGTAGACTTGGAAAAAGAGTTAAGTACCACAGGTTTGAGGAGAGATACATGGAAGGAGTTAGGGATCCGTAAGTTGGCCGGGAGTTTCAATTTATAGGCCACCGGGTTGATCTGACTGATGACCTCCAGGGGGCCGATGAACCGAGGCCCTAACTTGTAAGAAGGTATCTTGAGTCGGACATATTTAGATGAGAGCCAGACTTTATCTCCGGGACGAAATTGTGGAGGATCCAGGCGTTTTTTGTCAGCGTGTCTTTTCATCCATTCGGACGACTGAAGGAGTGCGGATCGGGTACTCTCCCAAATGGAGGAAAATTTGCCAACGAGAGATTCCGCAGCCGGGTTGTCCACAGAGGTGGAGACAGGAAAAGGAATCTGAGGATGCTGACCGAAGACTACAAAAAACGGGGATTTGGAGGAGGATTCGCTCTCGTGATTGTTATAAGAGAACTCGGCCCATGGTAGGAGATCCACCCAGTCTGAATGATGGGCATTAACGAAGTGCCGGAGGTAACTGGTCAGGTTCTGATTGATCCGCTCCACTTGACCATTGGACTGTGGGTGGTAAGCGGAAGAGAAGTCCAGGGTGACGTCTAGCAGTTTACAAGTGGCTCTCCAGAAGCGTGAGGTGAACTGTACCCCACGATCCGACACGATGTGGAGGGGCAGGCCATGAAGACGGAAGATGTGACGAATAAAGTCTTTAGCTAGCTCGGGTGCAGACGGGAGGCCTGGCAGGGGAACGAAATGAGCCATCTTGGAGAAGCGGTCAGCGACCACCCAAATGACCGTACAACCGGCAGAGACTGGGAGGTCTGTTATAAAGTCCATTGCTATATGCTGCCAGGGGGCAGCAGGTACTGGGAGCGGAAAGAGGCGACTGGCTGGCAGATGTCTCGGAACCTTGTTGCGGGCGCAGGACACACAGGCAGAAACAAAGTCTATTACGTCCTTGTGCAGGGTAGGCCACCAGTAGTGCCGGGTAATAAGCTGGAGGGTCTTTTTCTGACCGGCATGGCCAGCCAGTTTAGACGAGTGACCCCAGTGAAGGATCTTCTCCCGATCAGGTACTGATACGAACGTCTTTCCGGGAGGGAGACGATTTAGACTCACGGGAGCCACCTGCATTACTCTGGCGGGATCGATGATGTGTTTCGGATCTTCCTCGAGATCAGACACCAGAAAGGATCGAGACAAGGCGTCTGCCTTGACGTTTTTGTCAGCCGGGCGAAAATGAAGAACAAAATCAAAGCGAGCAAAAAACAAGGACCACCGGGCTTGGCGCGGGTTAAGTCTCTGGGCATGCTGGAGATAAGCCAAGTTCTTGTGGTCAGTGTAAATTATTACCGGGTGAAGAGCCCCCTCGAGCAGGTAACGCCACTCCTCCAATGCCAGTTTGATGGCCAATAACTCTCGGTCTCCTATGGAATAATTGCGCTCTGAGGAGGAGAAGAGTTTAGAGAAGAAGCCGCAAGTTACCATCCTCCCGGAAGATGATTTTTGAGTAAGTACCGCTCCGGCTCCAGAGGAGGAGGCGTCAACTTCCAGGAAGAACTGCTTGTTGCCGTCCGGGCGATGCAGCACCGGGGCGGAAGAGAAGGCCTGTTTTAAGGAAAGAAAGGCCTCCTCTGCTTCGGGCGGCCACTCTTTGGGATTAGTACCCTTATGGGTGAGCACGGAAATTGGGGCAGTCCGGGAAGAGAAGTGTGGTATGAAGAGGCGGTAGTAGTTGGCGAAGCCCAGGAACCGCTGAATGGCCTTCAACCCCTCCGGTCGAGGCCATTTCTCGATGGCAGACAGTTTCTCTGGATCCATTCGTAGGCCGGTCTGAGAAATAATGTAGCCCAAAAACGGAAGCGAGGTCTGCTCAAAGAGGCACTTCTCGTATTTAGCGAAGAGGTGATTCTGCCTGAGCCTGAGCAGGACCTGACGAACGTCCCTCCGGTGAGTCTGGAGATCCGGAGAGAAGACCAAGATGTCGTCCAGGTACACCACTACGCAGGAGTAGAGAAGGTCCCGGAAGATGTCATTGACCAACTCTTGAAAGACGGCAGGAGCGTTACAGAGACCAAAGGGCATTACCAGATATTCATAGTGGCCGCCCCGGGTGTTGAATGTCGTCTTCCATTCATCCCCCTGACGGATACGAACCAGGTTGTACGCCCCACGGAGGTCCAGTTTGGTGAAGATTCTAGCCCCTCTCAGACGATCAAATAACTCCGGAATGAGCGGAAGGGGGTACTTATTCTTCACCGTGATTTGGTTAAGGCCTCTATAGTCTATACAGGGACGGAGAGAGCCGTCCTTCTTTTTTACGAAGAAGAAGCCTGCTCCCGCCGGGGAGGTAGATTTCCAGATGAATCCCCTGGCCAGATTCTCCTCAATATATTCGGACATCGACCGGGTCTCAGCAGCGGATAATGGATAAATACACCCACGGGGAGGAGTAGTACCGGGTAACAGGTCGATAGGGCAGTCGTATGGTCTATGAGGGGGTAGTGTCTCTGCTTCCTTTTTATTAAAGACATCAGCATAAGACCAATAAGGAATCGGAAGTCCAGGTAGATTAGCTGGGGTAGGAGAAGGACGGACGGGATGGACGGGAACCAGACAGGTCTTATGGCAGTCCTGTCCCCAGCGAAGGACTTCTCCGGTCTGCCAGTCAAGCACGGGTGCATGTCTCTGGAACCAAGGTAGACCTAGCAAGAGGGCGTGAGAGAGTCCAGGCAGAACATGAAAGGAGATACTCTCAGAATGCAGCATTCCCACCTGTAGAGTAATGGATTCGGTGATGAGTTGGATGGGGCGTGGTAAGAGACCCCCATCCACGGCAGCAACAGACAAGGGTACAGCCAGAGGTTTGGTGGGGATGCGGTATTTCTCTACCAGGGACTGTGAAATAAGATTCCCGGCTGCTCCAGAGTCCATTTGGGCTAGTTCGAAATAACGGTTCTCCCCGCAGATGATTGAAACTGACAGCAGCAGAGATGGAGAGGATTTATTCTTGTCTAGGTCGACCTCTCTGAGCGAACCTAGACACAGGCGTTTCCCGACCTCTCTGGGCAGGCACGGATCCGGTGCTCCTTACTGCCACAGTAGAAGCAGCTCCCCTCGGCACGGCGTAAGTCCTGACGGGTTTTGACCATCTTGGTCTGGTCGACCTGCATAGACTCAGGAGAGTGTACCTGGGGAGAGACAGAGGGAGTGACGGGTTTCTGAAAGGTAGGAGCTAGACGTGGAAACCTCCTCTCATGGGTGACCTCTTTGGCACGCTCCTGGAACCGTAGGTCAATCCGGGTGGCAAGAGTTATTAGATCATCGAGAGTGGTAGGAATGTCCCGACCGGCAAGTTCATCTTTAATACGGCCGGACAGACCCTCCCAGAAGACGGATACCAGAGCGTCGTTATCCCAGGCCAGCTCCGAGGCAAGGGTACGGAACCGTATGGCATATTGGCCCACGGTGAGACTTCCCTGACGGAGGCGTAGCAGAGATGATGCGGATGAGGTCTTCCGTCCGGGTTCGTCGAAGACTTTCCGGAAAGCCGTGAGGAAGGCAGGCAAGTCGGACACCAGGGGGTCTCCTCTCTCCCATAGAGGATTTAGCCAGGCCAGGGCCTCCCCGGTGAGATGGGACATGATGAAGGCAATTTTGGCCCGGTCGGAGTTAAACTGGTGGGACAATAGTTCAAAGTGCAGGGTGCACTGATTTATGAAGCCCCAAGCCTGGGCGGAGTCGCCTCCGAAGCGAGGAGGTGCAGAAAGCCGGGGTCCGGGGTAGGATACCATGGTATTGGTGGGCAGCGGAGCTGCCGGGTTGCGAGTCATGGCACTGGCGGTGGTTGCTGGTGGAGCAGTCAGAGTATCCAGGCGAGAATTGACATTCCGCAGGTGACCCAGGATGGACTCCTGTTGGGACCTCTGACGGGACAGTTCATGACAGAGGTCCGAGAGCGAGGGAGCTTGGGTGCCACCGGGTTCCATGGCCCGAGCAAACTGTAACGGGTCTGGGAGGCGGAACCTCTGAGCTACTATACAAGGGGGCGGTCCTTGTAAGGGAGCGGGTGGCGACCAGGCAGGCAGTCACAGCAGGTGACCGGGACAGTCTCTGGGTGTACGGGCAGGAGGTCACGGCAAGTGACCGGGACAGTCTCTGGATGAACGGGCTGGAGGTCACGGCAAGTGACCGGGGCAGTCTCTGGGTGAACGGGCTGGAGGTCACGGCAAGTGACCGGGGCAGTCTCTGGGTGAACGGGCTGGAGGTCACGGCAAGTGACCGGGGCAGTCTCTAGGTAAAGGGTAGGTACGACCTGTGATGGCTGAACCTCCAGGTAGGCTAGCAAGGCAGATGGAGGATGTGTGCTCCCAGGTGAGCAAGCGAGAGTCTCTGGAATAGCAGGTGGTCACAGCACGTGACGGCGAAGCCTCCAGGTAGGCAAGCAGGCAGGTAGCGGAGAAGCGCTCCCAGGTGAGCGGGCAAGAGTCTCTGGAATAGCTGGTGGTCACAGCACGTGACGGCGGAGCCTCCGGGCAGGCAAGCAGGCAGGTAGCGGAGAAGCGCTCCCAGGTGAGCGGGCAAGAGTCTCTGGAATAGCTGGTGGTCACAGCACGTGACGGCGGAGCCTCCGGGCAGGCAAGCAGGCAGGTAGCGGAGGAGCGCTCCCAGGTGAGCGGGCAAGCTGGTCCATAGACAGACTGACAGGAGTAGAAAGGCAGACCGTCGGACCTCAGGCTAGCAAGCAGGTAGCAGGAATAACAGGCAGGAAACAGACAGCAAACTGGCAGGACTCTGGCAGGAATCAGGCAGGTAACTGGCAGGTAACTGGCAACGGGACCTGAGGGCTGAAGCAGAGTAGAACAGTGCAACAACATTGCTCGGGCACCTCCATTTTGGAGGAGGTGCCTTACATATGGTGAAGTCCTCCGGCCATTGGCCGGGGACTCCTTAGGACGGCGCGCGCGGCCCCTTTAAGAGGAAGGGAGAGCGCGCGCGCGCCCTAAGCACAGTGGCCGGGAAGGAGCGCGCGCTGCCAGCAGAGCGGGAGGAGGACGCCGGGCACAGAGCAGGGAGGTGAGGGGAACAGCGTCCCTGCCTAGCAGAGGGCAGGGACGCCGGCGCTACACATAACATGCTCCATATAGGATACTGGCCCCCATATACCGCTCCATGCAGGCTGTGCCCCCACATAATGCTCCATGCAGGCTGTTGCCCCCCACATAATGCCTCATGCAGGCTGTTCCCCCCTTATAATGCCCCATGCAGGATGTTACCCCCCTTATAATGCCCCATGCAGGATGTCACCCCCCTTATAATACCCCATGCAGGATGTCACTCCCCCCCCATTTTAATGCCACATGCAGGATGTCACTCCCCCCCGTTTTAATGCCCCATGCAGGACGTCACCCCCCCCTTTTAATGCCCCATGCAGGATGTCACACCCTCCCCTCCCTTATAATGCCCCTTGCAGTATGTCACTCCCCCCCTCCCTTATAATGCCCCATGCAGTATGACACTCCCCCCTCCCTTATAATGCCCCATGCAGTATGACACTCCCCCCCCCCCCCTCCCTTATAATGCCCCATGCCTCCATACATTAAAAAAAAAATCAAATACTCACCTCACTCCTCACCTGCTGCCGCTGCTCAGGACTCCTAAGCGTCACCGGCATCTTCCCGCTCTGCGCTGTGACGGCTCAGGAGAGAGCGCGGTGTAAAGACGTCACAGTCAGGGGACACAGAAGAGATTGGAGCTGCTGCGGAGGCACGGGGAGAGGTAAGTATTGTTTCGCCGGCTGCCGGGGCCCTGAGCAAGCGGAGGGGTGGCAGGCGCTGGCACCGCACCGCTCACGGGTCCCATAATGCGGCGGGGTGCCAGACGGCGAGTGGGCCCCCCCGCCTGCTCAGGGCCCCAGAACTTGCCCGGGTGCTGGCTCCGGCCCTGCTCACATATAATCTGTCCACATGGTCGGGGGCCGCACAGAATGGCATCACGGACCACAGGTTGTACCGCCCTGAATTAGACTAATGTTGGCTGAACCCCCAAGTATCGACAGGTTCAGCCAACTGTACAATGTGTATGGGGGCTCTCGCCAACTGATGGTCGGGAAAGATGTCGATCGCAGACTGCTGATCCCATGGTTCTCCCTGAGATAAGTTGCTGGCCGACGTGTTAGTCTACGGCTTTTTCATAGGGAACACAGGAGCGCTCGGCCAAACAAGTGCTCCTGTGTATGGGAGAGACGTCTGTCGACTGAAGAATCAGCCAAAGCATTGTTTAGTCGACAGGCATCTACGCTTTACTTTAGCTTTTTGAAGGCTGATACCAGGGATTGCAAACAACATAGAAACTTCTAGGACAAACACATTGCAAAATCTTGAGCTCATGATTTTCTCAGACTGATCAGATCAGTCCACAGTTTAGAGGCATCAACAACAGAAGATGTTATAATGTTTCAAGAGTATAAACGTTAGATGTAAAGAACAGAGGAGTCTAAAAGAAACTGTGCGATGCAGGATGCTGGAGAGCAGGGTAGTAGAAAGTGTCCCCAGATATGGCTGATTATAATAAATGTTCGTTATACAGTACAGACCAAAAGTTTGGACACACCTTCTCATTTAAAGATTTTTCTGCATTTTCATGACTATGAAAATTGTACATTCACACTGAAGGCATCAAAACTATGAATTAACACATGTGGAATTATATACTTAACAAAAAAGTGTGAAACAACTGAAAATATGTCTTATATTCTAGGTTCTTCAAAGTAGCCACCTTTTGCTTTGATGACTGCTTTGCACACTCTTGGCATTCTCTTGATGAGCTTCAAGAGGTAGTCATCGGAAATGGTTCACTTCACAGGTGTGCCCTGTCAGGTTTAATAAGTGGTATTTCTTGCCTTATAAATGGGGTTGGGAACATCAGTTGTGTTGTGCCGAAGTCTGGTGGATACACAGCTGATAGTCCTACTGAATAGACTGTTAGAATTTGTATTATGGCAAGAAAAAAGCGAATAAGTAAAGAAAAACGAGTGGCCATCATTACTTTAAGAAATGAAGGTCAGTCAGTGCGAAAAATTGGGAAAACTTTGAAAGTGTCCCCAAGTGCAGTTTCAAAAACAATCAAGCGCTACAAAGAAACTGGCTCACATGAGGACCGCCTCAGGAAAGGAAGACCAAGAGTCACCTCTGCTTCTGAGGATAAGTTTATCCGAGTCACCAGCCTCAGAAATCGCAGGTTAACAGCAGCTCAGATTAGAGACCATGCCAATGCCACACAGAGTTCTAGCAGCAGACACATCGCTACAACAACTGTTAAGAGGAGACTTTGTGCAGCAGGCCTTCATGGTAAAATAGCTGCTAGGAAACCACTGCTAAGGACAGGCAACAAGCAGAAGAGACTTGTTTGGGCTAAAGAACACAAGGAATGGACATTAGATCAGTGGAAATTTGTGCTTTGGTCTGATGAGTCCAAATTTGAGATCTTTGGTTCCAACCACCGTGTTTTTGTGCGAAACAGAAAAGGTGAACGGATGGACTCTACATGCCTGGTTCCCACCGTGAAGCATGCAGGAGGAGGTGTGATGGTGTGAGGGTGCTTAGCTGGTGACACTGTTGGGGATTTATTCAAAATTGAAGGCATGCTGAACCAGCATGGCTACCACAACATCTTGCAGCGGCATTAGGTTCCATCCGGTTTGCATTTAGTTGGAACATCATTTATTTTTCAACAGGACAATGACCCCAAACACACCTCCAGACTGTGTAAGGGCTATTTGACCAAGAAGGAGAGTGATGGGGTGCTACGCCAGATGACCTGGCCTCCAGTCACCAGACCTGAACCCAATCAAGATGGTTTGGGGTGAGCTGGACCACAGAGTGAAGGCAAAAGGGCCAACAAGTGCTAAGCATCTATGGGAACTCCTTCAAGATTGTTGGAAGACCATTTCCGGTGACTACCTCTTGAAGCTCATCAAGAGAATGCCAAGGAGTCTGCAAAGCAGTCATCAAAGCAAAAGGTGGCTACTTTGAAGAACCTAGAATATAAGACATATTTTCAGTTGTTTCACACTTTTTTGCTAAGTATATAATTCCACATGTGTTAATTCATAGTTTTGATGCCTTCAGTGTGAATGTACAATTTTCATAGTCATGAAAATACAGAAAAATCTTTAAATGAGGTGTGTCCAAACTTTTGGTCTGTACTGTACATCTTTTGATATCTTGTCTGATTAGCTTTTGCGAAAATATATTGGTATATTGTAGATTTAAGCTATCTTATGTTTTTCCCTTTCATGCATTTTTAATTATACTTTGTTTCATTTAGACATCTTGTTTGAAT
The DNA here is from genome assembly GCF_046119375.1 of Phyllobates terribilis. Classification (NCBI taxonomy): domain Eukaryota; kingdom Metazoa; phylum Chordata; class Amphibia; order Anura; family Dendrobatidae; genus Phyllobates; species Phyllobates terribilis. The sequence continues at coordinate 288,826,166 of NW_027362768.1, read as the reverse complement.
AATAATAATACATTTTATTTCTGTAGCGCCAACATATTGCAAAGCGCTTTACATTTTAGAGGGAACTTGTACAGACAATAAAGACATTACAGAATAACACAACTCGGATACCAAAAGGAGCGAGGTCCCTGCTTGCAAGCTTACAATCTATGAGGAAATAGGGGAGACACGAAAGGTAAATAGCAAAAAGTGCTTATATTGTACAATACAGCCATAATAATATCCTAAATAGGTATGCACATAACGCTGCATGAACTGGTCACCAGCCAGTATGTGTACAAGTAAAAACACAGAGGATTATTAAGTGCAAGGAGGGTGGTGAACAGATGCTCATAATTTTGAAGAAAATTTTGTATGGGCAAAAAGGGGACAGTTAGATCAAGTGCAATGAGCCGATAAGCCAGTTTAAAGAAATGCGTTTTTAGGACTCACTTATAACTGTGGGTATTGGGAATTAATCGAATTGTCCTGGGTAGTGCATTCCAAAGAATTGGCGCAGCACGTGAGAAGTCTTGGAGATGGTAATGGGAGATTCAGATTGAGGATTTTAGTTTTAAGTCATGAGCAGAAAGTAGGGCACACGTAGGGTGGTACGCTGAGACGAGGGAGGAGATGTAGGGTGGTGCTGAACCATGGAGCGCTTTGTGGCTGAGGGTGATAAGTTTATATTGAACTCTGTAACGGATGGGCAACCAGTGCAAAGACTGGCACAGGGTAGAGGCATCGGTGTAGCGGTTGTAGAGCAATATGATACTGGCTGCTGTATTCAGGATGGATGGGAGAGGGGAGAGTTTAGAAAGAGGGAGAACGATTAATAGAGAGTTGTAATAGTCCAGACGAGAATAAATAAGAGCAACGGTAAGAGTTTTTGCCGAATCAAAGGTAAGAAAAGGTCGACTGCTAGAGATATTTTTGAGGTGCAGGAGACACGAGTGATCGGATGTTGGGGGTGAAGGAAAGATCCGAGTCAAATATGACCCCAAGAGAGCGGGCATGTTGCTGCGGAGTAATGGTAGAATCACACACAGAAAAGACAATATTGGGTGTAGGTAAGTTAGAGGAGGGAGGAAACACGAGTTCAGATTTTGACAGATTCAGTTTTTAGATAGAGCGAGGACATAGTTTTAGAGACAGTGGAAAGACAAGCACTGGTATTTTGTAGTAATGCAGGGGTGATGTCAGGAGAAGAAGTGTATAATTGAGTGTCATCAGGATAGAGATAGTACTGAAAACTGAATCTACTGATTGTTTGTCCAATAGGGGCAGTGTATAATGAGAAGAGGAGGGGACCCAGCACTGATCCATGAGGAACCCCGACAGTAAGGGGAAGAGGAAAGGAGGAGCCAGCAAAAGATACAGTGAAGGAGCGGTCAGAGAGGTAGGAGGAGAACCAGGAGAGAGCAATATCTTGAGGCCTATAGAGTGGAGCATAGTGAGGAGAAGCTGGTGATCCAGTATCGAACGCTGCAGAGAGATCCAGAAGAATCAGCAGGGAGTAGTGACTATTGGATTTAGCTTTTAGTAGATCATTAGAGACTTTAGTGAGGGCAATGTCAATAGAGTGTAAAGAGTGGAAACTGGATTGGAAAGGGTCAAAAAGAGAGTGATCTGAGAGATAGTGGATCAGACAAGAGGAGACCAAGCGTTCAAGGAGTTTAGAGATGAAGGGAAGATTAGACCCAGGTTTGTAGATAACAGCGCAGTTCTGGTCAAGGGATGATTTTTTAAGTAATGGATGTATGCTGTGCCCTGGGCCTTATGGACCAGATACGTATTAGTATGCATCGGCGATTCTGCCCGTACACAGGTTGTGTGGCGGAATCGTCGTCAGGTGTTAGCTGATAGCACCAGGTGTCAGCTGTGACAATGTGCTGGGAGCGGTCCCACACAGCTCCCAGCACATTAACCCCTGAAATGCTGCGATCGAAGTTGATCGCAGCATTCCGGTGGCAAGAGAAGGTAAGCGCTGGTACTCCCCTCCTCTCCGGCGTCCTGCGATGTCTGTGGCTGGATCCCATGGTTGTCGAGTGACCCGGATGTTGTCGTGATGACATCCGGGTCACCTGACACCAGGAAGATACTTTGATCATGCACAGTGCACGATCACAGTATCTTCTCCCTCTGCAGCGCTGACAGGCTGTATAGCACAGGGATGGTGCTGCATCCCTATTGCAAAAAGTGAAAGTCCCATTTATTGTTGTACCCATCAATAAATAGTATTATGATAAAAACAAAACAAAAAATAAAAGTACACATATTTGGTATCGCCGTGTCTGTAACGACCTAACCTATAAAACTGTCGATGCAAAAACTAGTCTTTGGAAAGAAAAGTGTCTTTTAGTGTGCTACATCTGTTAATCATAAAAACCTGCTATAAATCTGGTATCACTGTAATCACACCGACCCAAAGAATAAAGTCGTCTAATCACTTATACAGCACGAGGAAAGGCGTAAAAAATAAACTCTAGGGTTAGGGTTGTGCTAGAGTCAGGGTTGTGCTGGGATGTTTTAAAAAGTAATGAAAAAAAAAAATGACGATATGGCGACTTGTGTTGAGCTCAAGTGCTCGCTACTTTAGTTTGCATCGGGGGCTTGGGTATGCACTGAGTATCGCGGGTGCTCGAGTGACATGCTCGAGTCTCTGACTCGTGCTTTGCGGCCAAAAAAACCTGGCAGGGATTGCCTGCCATGCACGAGCGATCCCCGCATGTTTTTTTTGGGTGTCTACCAACCGTGAAACATGCGGGGCCTCGAGCATGTCACTCGAGCACCCACAATACATGGTACATACCCGAGTACCCGATGCAAACTCAATTGGCGAGTACTTGCGCTCAAGACTAATGACAACTTATTCAATATGATGACCTAATGTTATCAATTTCTGTGTCGTACCTCTGGGTTCAAAATGTTCACTATACCCCTTGATAAAATCCTTGAGGGGTTTAGTTTCCAAAACCAGGTTACTTGTGGGGGTTTTCCACTGTTTAGGCGCAACAGGGGCTCTCCAAACGCGACATGGCGTCCGCTCTCGATTCCAGCCAATTTTGCGTTTAAAAAGTCACACAGTGCTCCTTCCCTTCTGAACCCTGCCGTGCACCTAAACAGTGTATTTTCCCCACATATGGGGTATTGGCGTACTCAGGAGAAATTGCACAACAGTTTTTGGGGTCCATTTTCTCCTCTTACCGTTGTGAAAATAAAAAATTTGGGGCTAAAACATCATTTTTGTGGAAAAAGTTTGATTTTTTTTATTTTTACGGCTCCATGTTATAAACTTCTGTGAAGCACCTGAGGGTTCAGGGGCTCACCAAACATCTAGGTAAGTTTCCCAAGGGATCTAGTTTCCAAAATGGTGTCACTTGTGGGGGGTTTCCACTGTTTGGGCACATCAGGGGCTCTCCAAACGCTAATTATTCAAGTAAATTTTACATTCAAATAGTCAAATGGTGCTCCTTCCCTTTCGTACGCACAAACAGTGGTTTGCCCCCACATATGGGGTATTGACGTGTTCAGGAGAAATTGCACAACAAATTTTGGGGTCCATTTTTTCCCTGTTACCCTTGCAAAAATAAAAAAATTGGGGTCTAAAGTAACATTTTTGTGAATAAAATGTTAAGTGTTTATTTTTTTCTTCCACTTTCCAAAAATTCCTGTGAAACACCTGAAGGGTTAATAAACTTTTTAAATGTGGTTTTAAACACCTTGAGGGGTGAAGTTTTTAGAATGAGGTCACTTTTGGGCATTTTCTGTCATAAAGGCCCCTCAAAGTCACTTCAAATATGTGGTCCCTAAAAAAATAGTTTTATAAATTTTGTTGGAAAAATGAGAAATCGTTGGTCATCTTTTAACCCTTATAACTTCCTAACCAAAAAAAATTTGGTTCTAAAATTGTGCTGATGTAAAGTAGACATGTGGGAAATGTTATTCATTAACTATTTTGTGTGACATATCTCTCTGATTTAAGGGCATAAAAATTCAAAGTTTGAAAATTGCGAAATTTTCAACATTTTCACCAAATTTCCAATTTTTTCATAAATAAACGTCATATCGAAGAAATTTTACCACTGTCATGAAGTACAATATGTCACGAAAAAAATCTCAGAGTCAGTGGGATCCGTTGAAGCGTTCCAGTTGTTACCTCATAAAGTGACAGTGGTCAGAATTCTAAAAATTGGCCTGTCATTATCGTGGAAACCACCCTCGGGGTAAAGGGGTTAAACGAGGAGGGAAAGATGCCAGATGAGAGGAAGAAATTCAATATTTTAGTTCGGTGAGTGGTGACAGCAGGTGAAAGGGACAGGAGGAGATGTGAGGGAATAGGGTCGGTGGTGCAGGTAGTAGGGCAAGAAGATGCAAGGAGCCTGGTCACCTCTTCTGTGACTGGTTCAAAGACAGAAAGTAAGCTAGATGCAGTGAAGGGAGAAGAATGCATAATGTGTGCGCAAATCCATTTATCCAAAATAAAAAATATTTAAAAAAATGACGATCCAATGGCACTGTCACTCCAATGAATTATTAAACAAATGTTTTTATCAAAACAATGCGTTTCTAGAGCAAACTTCTCTCCATCAGGTACGAATAAAAACATACATTCAAATTAACCAACATTCTTATAAAACCCCTTAACCAGGTGTGGGTGCTCAAATTCTCAAATCATTTAACCCCATCACTGCTGCTTGTATAGCTCCACAGCAAACTTGCCCCATTGTCAATGTGATGCATGTTACCTATATACTGCCAGTGACTATTAGCCTGTATGCTCTATGCATTCATTTAGTCCTTCCAGCGCTAACATAGATAATTTAAAAATCCAATAAGTTTCTCTATCAGCCTTTGATATCTATTTGTGAAACTCACTATTTGTTCTATTATGGTAAGCGCTAAGTTATTGGCATTTTTTTCATGTACATGGAAAAAAAATGCCTCGACAGGCTATGATCCATAACTCGTTTTTTTAATGTTAGACCTGTGCTTATTCATCCTAAGATGTATTGGCATGGTGGTCCATCCCACATAATGCATTTTGCATTGACATTGTAGGATATAAATCACATATGAACTTTGACAGTTTAAAAAACTATTAGAAAACACTCCCCTGTGATGGTGGATGTAAGTTGTAAATGGATACAGTTAGGCAAAACACAACTCTTACATTTTTGATTGCCACATTTGAAAGTTCCATTATTGGTCAATAAATTTCCTCCCCGATAATTTTCTTCCTAATCTGACTAGGCGCTATCATATTTTTGTTGCATATGTACACTACCACTGGATCAGTAGGCAGTTTTTTTCATATAAAATAGGATCACCCTTCAAAATGAACCAATGTTTTCGGAGTTTCCAGAAAGTAATTTATTGACCAATAATTCTTATTCCCTTATACCAGAGTTATGTCAAACAAAATAGTTACAAAATAACATTTACCACATGTCTACTTTACATCTGCATAATTTTTTAAACATTTTTTTGTTAGGGAGTTAGAAGGGTTAAAAGTTGATCAGCAATTTCTAATTTTTCCAACAAAATTTGCAAAACCATTTTTTTTAGGATCCACATCACATTTGAAGTGACTTTTGGGCATTTTCTGTCATGTAGTTCCCTCAAAGTGACATTTTAAAAACTGCACCCCTCAAGGTGCTCAAAACCACATTCAAGAAGTTTATTAACCCTTCAAGTGCTTCACAGGAGCTAAAGCAATGTGGAATGAAAAAAATAAATTAGCACAAAAATTTTACTTTAGCCCCCATTTTTTTTCACAAGGTTAACAGGAGAAAATGGGTCCCAAAATATGTTGTGCAATTTCTCCTGAGTACACCGATACCTCATATGTGGAGGAAAACAACTGTTTGCATGCAAGGCAGGGCTCGGAAAAGAAGGAGTGATGTTTTGGAACTTTGATGGAATGGTCTGGGGGTGTCATGTTGTGTTTAGAGAGCCCCTGATGTGCCTAAACAGTGAAAAAAAAACACAAGTTAACCCATTTTGGAAACTACACCCCCTCAAGGATTTTATCCAGGGGTATAGTGAGCATTTTGAACCCACAGGTGCTGCACAGAATTTGATAACATTAGGTAGTCATATTGGAAAAAAAAATTTTCACAAAAAAGTTGTTTTAGCCCAAAATTTGTAATTTTCACAATGGATAATAGGAGAAACTGACCCCTTAATTTGCTATGCAATTTCTCCCAAACCCGATCATATCTTATATGTGGTCAAAAACTTCTGTTTGGGCACATGACAGGACTAGGAAAGGAAAGAGCGCTTTTTATCTGGAACAGATTGTGAATGCCATGTCACAGAGAGCCCCTGATATGGGAAACCAGCAGAAACCCCCCACAAGTGACCCCATTTTGGAAACTAGACCACTCAAGGAATTAATCTAGGGATGTACTGAGCATTTTTAACCAACAGGTGATTCACAAAAAACTTTATAACATTTAGATGAGAGAACAAAAAATTCCATTTTTTTCCCCACTAAAATACTGTTTTAGCACCAAATATATCATTTACACAAGTGGTAATAGAAGAAAATGGACCCCATAATTTGTTATGCAATTTCTCCCAAATGTGGCAGTACTCCATATGTGGTTGTACACTAGTGTTTGAGCACATGGCAGGGATCGGATAGGAAGCGGCGCTACTTGGCTTTTAGAGCGCAGATTTCGTTTTAATAGATTTTGGACTCCATTAGCCAAGTCCCTGAGGTGCCAGAAAAGCAGAATCCTACCAGGTGACCCCATATTGGAAACTTCACTGCCTAAGGAATTCATCTAGGAGTGTAGTGAGTATTTTGAACCCATAGAGGTGCCTCACAGAATTTTATAACATGTGACAAGGCTTATTAAAGGGTCGATATTGACTTTTAGAATTGCTACTTCCAATATGTGGTGATAGAGTTCTTGTCCTTTTCCTCTCTGAAGCAGCAATTTGCATATTTAATTTCCCAGAGGAGCATTGCACGGCATATAAAGTCTCCTTGCACTGGAATGTCGCTCACCCCAAGGAGAGAAGTTACCCCTTAGACTCCTGTAAAAGCAATGCAGCAATGGGAAAGCCATCAATTACATATCTAGAAGATATGCCGTGGACATTATACACTGTGTGCAGAATTATTAGGCAAGTTGTATTTTAGAGGATTATTTTTATTATTGATCACCAACTATGTTCTCAATCAACTGAAAAGACTCCTAAATATCCAGGCTTAATATATTTGAAAGTTGGAGTGTTTTTTTTTTTTAGATTTGGCTATCTTAGGAGGATATCGGTTTGTGCAGGTAACTATTACTGTGCAGAATTATTAGGCAACTTAATAAAAAACAAATATAATCCCATCTCACTTGTTTATTTCTAAATTTTGTGCACGGATATTGGTTTACCTGGTGAAAATAAACATTTCTGACATGCAAAAACAAAAAAAATTAGTGATGAATATAGCCACCTTTATGATGACACTCAACAGCCTTCCATCCATAGATTGTCAGTTGCTTGATCTGTTTTCGATCAACATTGTGTGCAGCAGCCACCACAGCCTCCCAGACACTGTTCCGAGAGGTGTACTGTTTTCCCTCCCTGTAGATCTAACATTTTATGATGGACCACAGGTTCTCTATGGGGTTTAGATCAGGTGAACAAGGGGGCCATGTCATTATTTTTTCTTCTTTTAGACCTTTACTGGCCAGCCACGCTGTGGAGTAGTTGGATGCATATGATGGAGCATTGTCCTGCATGAAAATCATGTTTTTCTTGAACGATACCGACTTCTTCCTGTACCACTGCTTGAAGAAGTTGTCTTCCTGAAACTGGCAGTAGGTCTGGGAGTTGAGCTTCACTCCATCCTCAACCGGAAAAGGTCCCACAAGTTCATCTTTGATGATACCAGCCCATACCAGTACCCCACCTCCACCTTGCTGGCGTCTTGAGTCGGAGTGGAGCTCTCTGCCCTTTACTGATCCAGCCTCTGGCCCATCCAGCTGGCCCATCAAGAGTCACTCATTTCATCAGTCCATAAAACCTTTGAAAAATCAGTCTTAAGATATTTCTTGACCCATTCTTTACGTTTTATCTTATGTTTCTTGTTCAAAGGTGGTCGTTTTTCAGCCTTCCTTACCTTGGCCATGTCCCCGAGTATCGCACACCTTGTGCTTTTTGATACTCCAGTAACGTTGCAGCTCTGAAATATGGCAAAACTGGTGGCGAATGGCATCTTGGCAGCTTCACGTTTGATTTTCTTCAATTCATGGACAGTTATTTTGCACCTTTTTTGGCCAACACGCTTCTTTCGACCCTGTTGGCTATTTGCCATGAAACGCTTGATTGTTCGGTGATCACGCTTCAAAAGTTTGGAAATTTCAAGACTGCTGCATCCCTCTGCAAGACATCTCACAATTTTGGACTTTTCAGAGCCCGTCAAATCTCTCTTCTGACCCATTTTGCCAAAGGAAAGGAAGTTGCCTAATAATTAAGCACACCTTATATAGGGTGTTGATGTCATTAGTCAACACCCCTCCTCAGTACAGAGATGCACATCCCCAGATTTACTTAATTGGTAGTTGGTTCTCAACACTATGCAGTTTGGAGTAGGACAAAATGTATAAAAAGTATCATGTGATCAAAATACGCATTTGCCTAATAATTCTGCACGTGGTGTAAAGGGGGCTACACAGTGACCTTAGCCATGGCACAGTCATAGAGCAAGTGAAAGAATTCAGACAAAAGATGAACTGTAGCAAACGCAACAAAATTAGTTTTCATCTGAGCTGCTCTTTTAATGAAACACAAGAACAGTTCATGTTAAAATATTACAAATTTATTAAAAACAGTGATTCAAGATATCAAGTTTGATTCGTTGTGTTTGAGTCTGTACATCATAAAAACAGGTAAAACATTCCAAATATATATATATAGAAAATAAGAAAATCAAATAAATCATGTGAAACTAGTTCATTTTATGCTACAAAAACACCAACTGTAGAAGGTTGGGTTCTATCTTTTACACCGCATTCATGAAATAAATAAAATGTACAACCACCACCTTGGTTCTCATTTTGTTGTGTAGAGAATTAAATTGGGGAAGTTGAATGAATGTTTTCCCACAATGCAATAAATGCTGAAGAAACAACAAAACAAGAAGTAAGAACATGACAATGTTGTTCTGATTTAAAGAACTGTGTGTCGCTAATATTTGCTGGGGTTTTTTTTGTTTTTTTTTTACTATATTAACTGTTATAAATTATAGCTAGGCTGCTTGGCAAATGCTAAAATAAAAAAATTGTAAAAAAAAAAAAAAAAAAGGATTTACAATAGGTAAAATACTGTACACAGCTATGATGGCTCAGTAGCAAAAATCAAAAAATCACTGGGTTCTATAAATAAGCCTCATGATAGGTAGCACAGATGGCACAGAACTGTGCCAACTATAGTCTTTAGAAGTTCATTGTATTTTCATGTAATAACATGTATCTATCACTGGGTCTTTTTAACCAGAGAGATTCTCCAGACATTTGGTTTCCATCCTATAGGTTGCGGCAGTCCAGGCGGCTTACAGGGTTTTGCCACAAGACGAGTGGAATTGGTCTTGACTTTTCTTAAAAGCTCAAGGCCTCCTGGACTTTTATGTAGGGAAGACTAAAATGCAACTAATGCCCAGCCCCCTCCAAAACCCCAAAATATGTAGAATTACAAAAGCGTGTCTTCTACAAATGGAGGGAGCGCAGTAGCTGGCATAATGGCACCCTTCCACTATGCAATGTAAATTGCAAATCCACAAAAAAAGACATCAATTTCTATGAAATTTAAATGTGCACGTTAATTAGAGTGTAATTCATTAAAATCTTATCCACTTGGATAAACGAATATTAGACTATCTGCAGTATTTCTGCTATATGTGAATATACCCTAATATATTAGAGGGAGTCTCTTCATTACAAGCTGGTTATAGGATATCCCTCATTTGTATATTGTGTGGAAAGCTGGAGGTAAGCAACAGCTCCGGCTACAGTGCACCCGCAGGTGAAAAAAAGTATTACACAGAACTAATTGTGCATTAAACAGTGTTGCAAGCTATTTTTTTTGCAGTTGGTCTACACTCTGATGACTGTCCTAAATAATACTCACCCCCCTCCTGTTAGGGCCACATTAACGTGACCCACAGACCGACTGAAGGTCTCTCGACCCGAACTCCTTTGCATATATGAGGATGTCAGGTTTGGGTCTGCAGACCAACAGCTAGTCCATGCATCACAGTCCGTAGTCAGATTGCGAAACACTGATGTGTGAATTTGGTCTAACTCAGACTTCCCCCAACAGTGTTTTTTTAAAAATAAGAAATAATGCAACACTTTAATCAAGTATTTTCCTTATGGAAAGCTGAAAGTAAGGATTCAGTTCCATACTGACTAAACTGCTGCTTAGAGTTAATAATTTAAAAAACTCTGACATTTGTATATAAATTCAGTAATATACATGTTTATGACAGACGCAAATGTATATACAAAAAAATACAAGTAAAAAAGGATAACTTTGTGCAAAGTTAACACAGAAGAGAGCTTAATTAAACATCCCAATGATATTTTCAGATTTAAATCATACAACAGTGTCCCTTTAACAAATATTAATGATCACCGTATCTAGAAGTCCAAATCAATAGAGGAAAAAACATGGCTGGTTATCCGGTACCTTCATCACTTATTACAACATGTTACCCAGCTTTCCGCACTGCATTGCAGATCACATGGTCAATAACCTATGGTAAATGGCAGGTGTAGTAACCACACCTATACCCAAAGGTAAATGGGTAGCAATTGCATCATATTCCCAACCCTAGGACGGAAAAAGAATGAGGACTTGTAAACAAGTGACACATGTATAAAAAGTGCAATTCATTTAAGGCTCGCACAGAATGTAAGGGCTGTGCCAGACCAAAAATGTATGTCCATTCTTCCACAGGGGATACTTTATCTAGGCAAGCTTTGGTAGAAAGCCAGCTTCACTCGTTCAATGTGGTAGCACAGCCTGATAGCCGTGCCAGGCTTGAGATCCATACAGTCTTGAACAGCAGGTAGATTGAGCAACAAAAGTGCCTTTCCGTCAATTTCCTAGATGCAAAACAAAAGAGAAAAAAAAAACGTTATTATGGAAAGATTGCCACAGTAAGAATATGTGCTACGAAAGAGGTAGCGTTTCTCCTTGTGGAAAGTGACAAGCCAAGTCTGGCATGTCAGAGTGAGGAGACTTTTTGGCCATGCATGCTCCTCTGGGAAATTAAATATGCAAATTGCCTCTTCATAGATGAAGAGGACTAAAACTCTAGCGCCACCTATTGGAAGCAGCGATCCTAAAAGTCAATATCGACTCGTTAATGAGCCTTGCAATATTGAGATCCTGGTTTGGCTTTTAAGCTGGTTAGTGAGAAGATATTGGAAGTAGTGATCCTAAAAGTCAATATCTACTCTCTAACAAGCTTTGTCATATGACTTAGGATAAAAGCCAAACCAGAAGCTCAATATTGCAAGGCTCAGTAAAGAGTCGATATGGACTTTTAGGATCGCTGCTTCCAATAGGCGGTGCTAGAGTTCTAATACTCTTGCAACCAAAGAGGAATTTCATCCTTGACTTTATATTTTCCATGTCCCTTAATGTTAGTAACCATCATTTGATCAGTCGCGCTGCGCCTGAGAGCTTATATCAGTGTACATACGCATTTTGGTCTCTTTGTATATTGCTTTAAAAGTGAACTATTTGCAAAAGTAGTATGTCCAAGTCTGATGGTCCATGTGCCTTATTGGTTTCCACAATTGGGGAAAACTCCCTCTCTTTGCAGAAGTTGTGTGCACGATCCCTAACTGGGATAAAAAGCATTCCTCCATGGAGAATTAAGATTATTGTTACTGCTGGGAAAACATTAGCAGATATGCCGTGCTATTCTTCAATACCTTCAGCTACTTCCTTACAAATATGGCATCTGTAAGCCACAGTCACCCAGAAGATTAAATGTCAAGGACAGATTACATAAATATTACAAATATATCACTTTATTGATATGAGCTATTAACTAAAAATATAAATCACTTGTACATGGCTTTCTTTATAATTCTGGAAGAGGAGTTCATAAAACACGCTTAACACAATTCTGGTCCCTACACACCGGAGGAGGTCAGAGCTCTACTGACTTCTGGTTCTTTCCGTCTGGTTCTGATGATCACCAAAAAGGTCATGGTGTTGCAGTCATAAAAAAGGTGCAAAAAAAAATAAATAAAATACACCAGCCTGTCTAAAGTATCCTTATAGTAATCTTATAACTAGTAGGTCGTCCTTACCTGTTCTTGAAAGAGTCGCGCAAGATGAGCACAATCTGTGGATTTGATGTACTCTACTACATCATTAACAGTCCAGTTTATTGGGCTGTCCTTCAGTGCCAATGGTTCCCTCAGCTCAATACGGATATCCTGCAAAAGTATCACAATGTGTCAACTCCTAAACCCAGCATGTGAGGAAGACAGACACTTTGGTCAATTATTTTCAAAGCAACTAGTTAAAAAAATTGCTTAGAGAAACTCGATCCATAACCCCCTCACGCCATGGCCATTTTCTGTTATCGCTTTTTTCTCCCCTTCTTCCAGGAGCCATAACTTTTCTATTTTTAGGTCATTATATCTTGTTTTTTTCCAGAACTAGTTGTACTTCTGAATGACACCATTCATTCTACCACAGCGTACTGGGAAAAAAATACAAATTCCAAGTGCGTTGAAATTGCGAAAAAAAGTGCAATTTCACAATTTATTTATTTTTTATTTTTATTTTTTTTTTATTAACTATGTTCACTATATGGTAAACTGACCTGGCAATAGGATTCTCCAGCTCAGTGCAGGTATGCAGATACCAAACGTGTATATATATTTTTTCTTATTTAAGTGGTGAAATTTTTTTTGGAAATCTAAAAAAAAAATTATTTTTGCTTTTGTCGTTATTTTCAGAGACCCATAACGTTTTCATTTTTCGGGATATGGGGCAGTGTGAGGGCTTATTTGTTGCACCCTGTGCTGAAATTTTCACAGATACCAATTTTGGGGGGTAGATTTTTTAATCGCCTCTCATTGCATTTTATTCCAAAGCTGCGACAGAAAAAACATTAGAGTTTCTATTTTTTTTTGTTACCCTGTTTACCAAATTGGATTAATTTATTGAATAGTTTAATAGATCAGACTTTTATGAACGCAGCAATACCAAATATGTATTTAATATAAAGGGGGTGATTTCAACATGTTTTTTTTTTTTCATATTTTTTAAAGCTTTTTTTTTTCACTTTTTACTGGATTTAAAAATAGTCCCTGTAGGAGACTCCGTGTCATGAGTTTTTCACGGAGAGTACTACCCATTATAGTGTATGGGACTGTCTGGGTTTTTTGTGGACCCTGCATGTTTTTTTTTTTTTTTGCAGACAAACACGTGCATTTTTAATTGGAGTCGCTGATCAAAAATCACACGTAGGAGTCTGTGAAAATCAGTCAGTACCCAGATGCCACTTGTGCTGTCAATTTTTATCAGTGCAATGAACAGGAGAAGCTTTGCAATTTTTGCATTTATTTTTTCATATGTGAAACACACTGATGGTAAAAACGGACAACTGACCAAACAATGATTAAAATTGTGAAGCATTTGCATTTGCTCAGATGCCCGTACCTTAGCAGACAGATTTTCACTTTCAAGCATCCAAGGTTTTCTTTTCTTCTCACACTTAAGTGATTGTTCACTCCGGGTGGGTGAGGCTGAGGATGACGAACCTTTTCCTGATATTTCTGAGCCTTCATGAGGTTCTTGGGTACTTTCTTCACTTGGGGAGTAATCCTCGTCATCTTCCTCCTCCTCCTCACCACTTCCCTAGAGAAGAAGTAATTATTTAGATTGATAAAAATCTTAAGAATAACATCTTGATATTTATGCATCTAAACAACCGATGCCGCCATATTTGTAGCGTGATCATGAAATATAAGGGCTATGCTCAGCATCAGTGTCATGGCTTCAGTTATGTAAAGCAGTCATACGACAGATATTAGTGTCATCCCATTGGCCCAGCCTATGAACTTACAATGGGGTCTGTCTGGGTTCAGCAGATTGTCTTTTTATTTTTTTTTTACAGCAAAAATAGTGCTGCATGCTGTGCTATTCTTGCCCTCAAATGGGACAAATGTCTTGACAGAAATTCCTAACATCGCTTCCGATAAAGGGGATAAAGAGCTGAAGCACAGGCGGTGATTACTTGTGAATTAGTAGGGGTCCGACTGCTGGGACCCCAACCAATCCAGGGTACACCGCTATGAAATGCTCCATTTATTGTCTATGTGACTGACCGGGATAGCCCAGCCCAGTGAACAGCTTTTCCAGCAGTCATGAAGACAACAAAGAGGTGACGTGTGTGTCACAACTGCTCCATCTAACGGGGCATTTTGGAGCCCATTTGTGGAATCAGTTGGGGTTCCACGAGTCAGATAAGCAAGTAATCAACATTTCTTCAAGTTCAGTAACCAGTATTCTATTAAATTCATATAAAAGGATTTATCATCCCCTGACATAACCATACACATCCCAAATGTCATGTCTAGATACGTAGAGAAAGAAGTATTGGTTTGGAGTTATATGGTAAATGGTCAGAAAACAGTAGTGACACCCACCCATGTCACGCCAGTTATACTCTCACAATAAGCGTGCTGTCAGACAACCGTATAAATCAGACCGAAATTATAACAGTGCCCGAACTGGCCGGCGGCTCTCTCGATCAGAGAATGACAGTTGCATGGAAAAACATTCAGCTGTCACACCCGGGTTGGGAGAACAGCCAGCCAGTCCATGCATTGCTGTCCGATCTTGGTCATCTGACTGTGCTCTTAAAAAGTTGTCCACTATTTTTTTCACTGATGACTAGTGTTGAGCGAGCATGCTCGACACTGCTCGGTACTCGCCCGAGCATCACGCTACTCGGGATGTTCGGCGAGCACCGAGCATTTCCGGGTTACTCGGCGGGAGCTCTGGTCTCCGCCCTGCATGTTTGGCGCTCTTTACAGAGCCAATGAACATGCAGGGATTGCCAGCCAGTCACTGTAATGCCGCAGACATGTTGGTTGTGGGCATTACAGTGATTGGCTGGCCGCACAGTGTCACCTCGAGTATTTAAAACCGGGCGCCGCCATCTTGGACACAGTCGCTCCGGATCAGACAGTGTAGGGACAGCGCTGCTGATTAAGGGAGAGATATATCCTGCGAAATAGTTAGTGTAGGTTCTGTAAAGGCTGCCAGATCAAACAAACAGTCCTTCTCAGGACTAATATCCATCCCAGATATCAGGCAGGCAGGCTGTATAGGAGACGCAGTGGTTATACCAGCAAACACTGCATTACAGTCATGTGTGCTCCTGTTGCTGAAATCGCTGGACTTAGCTCCAGGTCTCAGGGGCCAGGAAAAATCCTTTTTTTCCCATCTAAAGCCCCTTTTTTTTTTCCTCTTTCACACTGTACAAATACCCGTCTTATTAACCTTTTGGTGCCCCCCCCCCCCCCCGCCACATCTTCTCGCTCCCACTTCTTGACCGAATTACTAGGGAAGCACAGAGCAACACCAATATTGCGAACTGATCAGTGTGAACAGGTTATTAATTGTATAGCAGATAATACTTCCAGTTACCTGGGCACCACCACCTCCGGTCTGTATTCCACACGGTCAACTCTTAGTAGCCGTGAGTCTCGACCGCATACTCCTCCTCACCCTGATGCTTCTTCCTCCCACCATGCCGAGTGTATTCAGACAGCAACTGATCCCACACTGGGACACTCTGAAGAGCTGTTCACTGGTCCATTTCCAGATTTGTGCCCCTCGCCTTCTCCGCTTGACGTGGTGGAAGAGGAGATCCCATGTAGCGATGCCCAAATATTTGAACAGCCACGGCCACAGGAAGTTGACGCTGGAAATTTGTCACAAGAGGTGGACGATGACGAGACAATTGCCAGGAAGAGAGAAGGAGGATCGTGGTGCGCAAGTGGAAGAGGAGGAGGTGGTGGATGATCTAGTAACTGACCCAACGTGGCAGGAGGACATGCAGAGCGAGGCCAGCAGCACACAGGGTGAGGGAGGCAGAGTACCCCAACAGGCAGGAAGAAGCAGTGTGGTGGCCGCACATAGAAGGCGGGCAACAGTTCCCCGTAACACCAACACGAGGGACGTTGCCAGTACAACTTGTAGGTCTTCCAGAGTCTGGAATTTTTTTAAAGACTCTGCTGATAACCCCAAAAAGGCCATTTGTACCACTCTGCCAGGCCAGCATCAGCAGGGGTAACAAAACTACCAGCCTGACCACCACTAGCATGATCAGGCACATGGCAGCAAAGCACCCGACTTTGTGGGGCAAACCCCAGGGTCCACGACCAGTGTCAGCGGGTGTCACCACTGCTTCTTCCGCTGTTGTGCGTGCAAGGCAATCCCCTGTCCATACTGCATGCAAAGATGCCCCCTCCTCTCAGTCTTCACTTGTTATGGCAGTATCTCAAGAAACAGCATCAACGTCCACGTCCCACCGGAGAATTCAATTGTCCATATCCCAGACCTTTGAACGAAAGCGGAAATTCGCAGCTAACGCCCCACAGGCCACAGTCCTAAATTCACACATTTCACGACTGCTTGCGTTGGAAATGCTGCCTTTTAGGCTGGTGGAGACGGAATCCTTCCGCAACCTTATGGCGGTGGCCGTCCCTCGGTACTCGGTCCCCAGCCGACACTATTTTGCCCGGTGTGCCATCCCCGCACTACACAAGCACGTGTCCCAAAACATCTGCCGTGCCCTCAACAACGCAGTTACTGGAAGAGTCCACCTGACAACGGACACGTGGACAAGTTGCTTGTGGCCAGGGACGGTACATCTCCCTGACGGCACACTGGGTAAACATAGTGGAAGAAGGGACCCAGTCGGACCTTGGGACGGAACACATCCTCCCCACACCGAGGATTGCGGGCCCTATGTCAGTCAGAGTTGCCCCCACAGTGTACAGCTCCTGCGCATCATCCTCCTCCTCATGTTCAGCCTCCATCTCAGATATCACATCAGTTACAAGCTGGGAGCACTGCAGTACTGCCTCCGCCAAGCGGCAACAGGCTGTGCTGAAACTCATAAGCTTAGGTGAGAAACCTCACACTGCTTGTGAGTTGTGGACAGCTGTGAAAGAGCAGGCAGATCTGTGGCTGAGACCGCCGAACCTATATCCAGGCATGGTCGTGTGTGACAATGGGCGTAACCTGGTGGCGGCTCTGAGGCGAGGCGAGATCACACACGTACCATGCCTGGCTCATGTGCTTAACCTCTTGGTTCAGCGTTTCTTAAATCGTACCCCGAGTTGCCATATCTGCTCGCCAAAGTACGCCGCCTGTCAGCTCATTTTCGCAAGTCGGCTACAGCTTCTGCCGCCCTTGCTGTGTTGCAGCAGCGTTTGCAGCTTCCGTCACACCGACTGCTGTGTGATGTCTCCACACGTTGGAACTCTACCCTCCACATGTTGCAAAGGATTTGTGAGCAGAAGAGAGCAGTTGTGGAGTACCAGCTGCAACAAGGCCGTCGATATTCAGGTCAGACTCCACACAAGACCTCAGGAGTGGACCTGGATGTCTGACATACATTATGTACCATCCTGCCAAACTTTGAGGAGTCCACCAAGATGGTGAGTGGCGATGCATTCCACTTGTGGCGATGCATTCCACTTGTCTGTCTTTTGCAACGCTCTCTGAAGAGAATTAAAGAGGAGGCATTGCAGCCAGAGTATGATGAGATGGATCAAGAAGCCGTAGCGGTCGATTACACACAGCCCAGCCTCATCTCATCCCAAAGTGCATTGGGGGACAATGAGGGAGAGGAGGAGGAAGAACAGGAGCTGGTATCATTTCCTGTAGACGGTAGTACCTGTACAACTGTCATACCGTCGGTTCAGCGTGGGTGGCCTGAGGACAGGGGGGAGGAGGAGAGCATGGTCAGTCGTCATCTTGGTGAGGACACGGAAGTCTTGCCCGTTACCAGTCTGGCACGCATGGCTGACTTCATGTTACGCTGCCTTAAAAGTGACCCTCGCGTTGTCAAAATGTTGGGTGACAGTCATTACTAGTTGGTGACACTTTTAGACCCCCGCTACAAGGAGAACTTTCACTCTCTTATTCCTGAGGTGGAGAGGTCTACAAAAATGGGGCAGTACCAGAAGGCCCTTGCTGCAGAACTCTTAAAAAAATTCCCATCTGAACACGCTAGCGGCAGAGGTCACAGTTCGTTGACCAACCAAGGCGTACAAGCGAGAGAGAGGCAACTCCAATCCAGCAGAGGCAGGGGAACACTGTCAACGTTCTGGGACAGTTTTCTGAGACCCGCCCAGCTTACAGGCCCAGAGGCGCGGGGTACTCTCACAAGGAGTGGAAAGTTTCAAAGGATGGTGAGGGAGTACCTTGCCGACCGTACCAGCGTCCTCCGTGATTCCTCTGTGCCTTTTAATTATTGGGTATTCAAGCTGGACACTTGGAATGAACTCGCTCTGTACGCCTTGGAGGTCCTGGCCTGCCCTGCCGCTAGCGTGTTATTGGAGCGTGTTTTTAGTGCCGCTGGGGGAATTATAACTGATAAGCGCACTCGCCTGTCAACTGACAATGCTGACAAGCTGACCCTTATTAAAATGAACAATGGCTGGATTGGGCCAGACTTCTCATCACCACCAAATGACAGCAGAGTAACATAAAGTCAAATCCACTGTGTTATTTCAGGAGGTGTATTCACATGCACCGCTTCACACCCACACATGGGTATACGCTTCCTCATTTCGGCTGTTTTATCCTCTTCTCCTTATCCTCAGCCTCCACCACCACTATACCACCAGGGTGACCGTGGTCCGTGTTGCCATTATTGAAAGTTCCTCCGTCCTTATTTTTGTCAGCTTTTGCTTGGAAGGCATAAGCAAAGACTGTGGGAGACCCACTCCCTCAATAATGGGAATAATACTTTTAAGATGCTGTACTGTATGGCTCTTGGAAGGGGCATTAAAAGGGTCTTGTTAAACCACTCTGAACTCCACAGCTCTTCCAAGGGGCATTGAAATGTTTTTTTTTTATTACCTCTCACCTCCACGACTCTTCCAACGGGCATTGCATTTCTTCCTAATTTTAGTCATCTTTTCAATGCAAAGGTGAAAACTAAGGGAGACCCACTCCCCAATAATGGGTAGAAGGTTTTTAGTACGCTGTAATCCACGTCTGTTTCAAGGGGCATTGCAGTTCCTCATAATTTTTAGAAAGCCTTCCATTCACTGCTTAGGCCAACAGTGTACAGGAGACCCAGTTGCTATAAATGGAAAAAACGGTTTAGTTAAGGCCCTCTGACCTCCATGTCACTTCCAAGGGGCATTGGAGTGCCTCAAAATTTTTGGTAGGCATTGCACTCACTGTATGCCCTATAACTGTGTAGCCGAACCGCTCCTTTTGTTACAGAAACATATCCTACAAGACATATGTGGTTGACTGGCCTGATATTGATGTGAATGGTCCCTGTTCCTCCTGCTCTCTCTCCTTTGCCACCACCTCATCCATCATTCATCACCTGAAGCTTTGTTTTAACGGGAGTCATAGAACTGGGACAGTAGCAGGAAAACATCCAGCAATCCTCGGAGGAGGTAGGATATGCGCCAAAACGCTGACCACCTCAGGCCTAGCCGCTACTACATAAATGCGCTTACATTCCAAGAAAACAAAGCAGATGCTAACTTCTATCATCATCATCATGCTCCTCACCTTGGCACTCTGAACTCCCCTGATGAAGAAGCCAGGGCCCACCGGAGGAGTCTGCTTCTCTGGTGGGCTTGTCAAATGCTGCCCTAAAGCAGGCCGGGCTAAGAAAAGTGTGTGGGGGGATGGGGACCGTTTATGGACACCCGGCTGCCCCCAGGCGGCTGGGGACCGTGTATGGACACCCGGCCGCGGGGCGGCTGGGGAACGAGTATAGACACCCGGCCGTTGGGCGGCTGGGGACTGAGTATGGATTCCAGGCCGCCAATGCAGCCATGACGTGGTGGCCAGATTCCGCCTCCACATGCCTAAAAGGCCCAATTTCAAGTGCAAGCAAGCAGTATGGTATTGCAGCCTGGGGGTGGGTGGGTGATTGGCTGCATATTTGCGCTTGCATTGCAAGGAATGGGGGAGGTACAATTGAACACTGCCCTGGGACAAGGACTTGAACGGGGATAGTTGCAAGTCTGCAACGACAGGTGCAGGGTGGGAAGCATCTTCGCATGTACCATGAACAGGGGTTTGGCATGCACACACTACAGCGGAATAGGCTGTCCTTCCCACCAAATGCACTGGGGAGGGCACAGGTAATATTTTGGTATGCGCGCTTAATCTTATGTATAAGGCACACCGGGACAAATAGAGGCGGCTGGGGACTGAGTATGGATACCTCGCTGCCGAAGCAGCCGTGATGTAGTGGCCAGCTTCGGCCTCCTCCAAACTAAAAGGCCCCATTTCAAGTGCAAGCTAGCAGTATGGTATTGCAGCCTGGGGGTGGGTGGGTGGCAGGCTGCACACTTATGCTTGCATTCCAAGAAAACAAAGCAGATGCTAACTGTCGTCGTCCTCACCTTGGCACTCTCAACTCCCCTGATGGAGAAGCCAGGACCCACCGGAAGAGTCTGGTTCTCTGGTGTCGTCATCCAATGCTGCCCTAATGCAGGCCGGGCTAAGAAAAGTGTGTGGGGGGATGTTCCAAGGAGAAATAGGGGCGGCTGGGGACCGTTTATGGACACCCGGCTGCAAGCAGGCGGCTGGGGACCGTGTGTGGACACCCGGCCGCCGGGCAGCTGGGGACTGAGTATGGATTCCAGGCAGCCAATGCAGCCATGACGTGGTGGCCAGATTCCGCCTCCACATGCCTAAAAGGTCCAATTTCAAGTGCAAGCAAGCAGTATGGTATTGCAGCCTGGGGGTGGGTGGGTGGTTGGCTGCATATTTGTGCTTGCATTGCAAGGAATGGGGGAGGTACAATTGAACAGTGCCCTGGGACAAGAACTTGCATGGGGATAGTTGCAAGTCTGCATCTTCTGATGCGGCAAGGATGACTTCTGAAGGGCACACTTTTAGGCAGTGACCTGGGTGTCAGAGATGCTTGCAGGGGTCTTCCCCATGCTGTTCCCATGTCTTTTCAGCACTGTATTCATGTGTTACACAGCACATGGCCAGATAAGGTGTTAAAATGACATTTCCCGGTGAATGCATTTGTCACGGTTGAAAGCAATACAAGTGCAAAAACGCATAAAAAATGCTACTTGTGAACATAGCCCAAGGTGTGGAGGAGTATTTTTTTGGGGGGTTATTTATTTTACCTTATACACAAGTCTTTACCCTGGAAAGGAACTTCCTTAACATATTTCACAGGAAAGCAGTTTCAGTTTAGTTTTTGAACGTTTTATTGTGAGCCCTTAAAAGTGGCTTAATCTCTCTGACCACGTTGCTGACAGCAGTGACCTAGGGGTCAGAAATGCTTCCTGGGGCGATCCCCATGCTGTCCCCATGTCATTTGAGCACTGTCACTATCGTTTTGGGCACTTGTTAGGCTTTTAAAAGACTGCCGGGGGTGCCGCCGCAAAAATGCTCGGGTCTCCCATAGACTAACATTGGGCTCGTTGCTCGGGTCGAGCACCAGAGTATCATGGCGAGCTCGGTCCGAGCTTCGAGCACCCGAGCATTTTAGTGCTCGCTCAACACTACTGATGACCTATCCTTGGGATAGGTCATCAATGTCTGATCGGTCTGGTTCCGATATCCGGCATACCCGTCGATCAGCTGTTCTTGGTGTTGGCGGTCGCCAGTTGGAACTGCTCAATTGCGGAGCTGCTCAGTCTTCTGATAGTGGCCACGGAAGGGTACTGCACATCCGCCTCCTATTCAAATCAATGAGAACACATCACAGAGAACAAGTGATCGGTGGGGGTGCGGGAGGTTGGACCCCGACCTATCAGACATTGATATCCTAACCTATCCAGTGGACAACCTCTAAAATAAAATCAGTATATAAAAAGGTATGTTATTTCTTAAAAAGGAAAAAAACAAAACATTTACCTGGGGACTTCCGACAGGCGTGTTGTCTATAGAGTTGGATGAGCGCTTCTTCTTGTGGACGAAGAATTGTTTCCTTCTCTTCCTCCTCTTAGTTGGCTTCTTCAGGGCCGCCTCTATACTGCGCAATATGCCTGTAGGATTACTCAGGTTTTTTCCTCGACGCTTTCCATAATAATGAGCTTATCAATACAAGATTACAAGAACATAGTGTGAACTTCATTCAGTCACAAGAAACGCCACTGGTTAGACAGATAGTCCACCCAGAAGACCCACACCAGAAAAGGAAATTATTTTTAGTCATCATTACGCAAAAAAAGCTCTTATAGAAATATAATTCATTTAAACATATTCCTTTTTTTCCTTTCAGTCAAATGACAAAAAATTAAGCCCCATGTATTGCAAAAAAAAAAAGTAAAAATTATTTGAATATCTGGAAAAATAAAATCTTGAGTCGTTAAAAGTGTGTGTGAGGACACAGCATCTAATCTTAATTATCCAGACGTCTAGATTTGCTAGGCCAAGAGAAATACATTCAAAAGTCAACACAAACACAATGGTTTATGTGTTTCTTTGGCTGGTCAAGAAGGACAGTGACTCAGGGTAGAACAATAGTGTTTGTTAATATACGAATTACATATTGTACTAACAGAAAAAATGAGTGGCACTTCCAAAACAAGAAATAGGTGTGTACAGGCGCTTACTAGGAGCAGCTACCTCCATATACAACCAACAAACAAAATAGCACTCTGCAAAGCGAAGTATGCGAACGTGAAATATATGAAATATGAATAGCATTACTGTTGTAGAAAATAGAAATAAATGAGAAATCTTAGTGCATAAATTGGCCAATTCATGTGTACCTGGTAGCCACGACAAGGCGTTTCTCTTTATACAAAGGACCCTACCAATGTGAACGCCTCTCTAAGAGACAAAAGTCTGCTTGTGTGTGGAATAATAAGATCCTGCTGCAATTAAAACCGCCTGTGGCCTAGAGGCGGAGTGCTCAGTCAAAGCCTGAACATCTAAAAAGAAAAAAACTAACCGGTACTTCCAAAACAAGAAATAGGTGAGTACAGGTGCTTAAGAGGAGCAGCTACCTCCATATACAACTAACTGGAAGTGCTGGTCATTTTTTCTGTTTGTATGTATAGGTTTTGACTGAGCACTCAGCCTCTAGGCCACAGGCGGTTTTAAATTGCTGCAGGATCTTGCTTTCGCATACACAAGCAGACTTTGTATAACTTTTCCTTTTCACGTGCATACATGATATTTGGGGACAGGGGCAGGACTAAGACAATATCATAAAATGTATTTGGAATTAAACTAATCTGGGCAGAATAAATTATAAGCAACTGATTCATCACTGATGAAAACATAGCATAATTTACATGCATATATGTAGGCAAACAGCATTAGTAAGGACCACAAAGTTCCACTTTATGCAGAACTGAAGTTACCAATCAGATGATCGTAAGTGATTTCAATCAAATAGGAGCAGCAGCAAGTCAAGAGAATTCGTTTAAGAGAATCTCTTACTTTTAACCTTAGATGGGGTTGAGACAGTCATATTTCATGGTGCGTATACAGAGCACAATGCCCAGACTGACCGGGGGTCTCTTAGCCCTAAAGGCACACTGTATTTGACGTTGTAAGTTAACGTCAGGAGACTTGCAGTCAGTCCGAGCATTGAGATCCTTTTACGGATTGTTAAATACGCCCATTTGAACCCGACCGGACCTGGAGGATGGCAGGGACATGTATTGCTAATACTTACTGTATTTAGTCTTTGTTAGCACTGAACAGTTTTCAGAGCACTGATCATGAACCATCAGAGGTCCAAAGAGATTTGGGCAGCATTCAAGTTTGATGCAGGTTTTCCGACAGAACTCAGACACCTGGTCCGATGTTCTCACCAACTCCACTGTAGCACGGTAGGTTTTTCCTTTATATCTGAAAAGTAAAAAAAAAAAAAAAAAAAAAAAAAAAAAAAAACACCACTCAATTATCAGAACAAGTAGAAGATAAATTGAAACAAGTCATTGAAAAAATAATTATATAATACACACACACCCACACTATCAGTCACTGCTCTGAGGAGACTCAGAACTACAAGTCTGCAGTTTTCTTTCAGTGATTTTTTGTCCCACTTTGGCTATTTGGACTAAAGACTCGTAGCGTGAAAGGGAATTTGGTCATGGATTCGTGCGGCTTAAACTATGGACATCAAATTAACCAGAGTGCAAATGTGCAGCCAGGCGCCAAGTCAGAAATGCCCCAGCGTTTTGGAGAAAACAGTTTAAAGAGTTGGCCAGGAACCATAGAAAAAGAGACAAGACTAGTCCGGTGCCACCCCCCGTATGGCTACTCACCATATTGCTTTAGTCGATGGACGGGTCTCTCATTTGTGTACATGGAGACTTGTCAGTCAAATGGAGTCGGGTGGGGAGTAGCAT
The DNA here is from genome assembly GCF_046119375.1 of Phyllobates terribilis. Classification (NCBI taxonomy): domain Eukaryota; kingdom Metazoa; phylum Chordata; class Amphibia; order Anura; family Dendrobatidae; genus Phyllobates; species Phyllobates terribilis. Next base: position 288,801,597 of record NW_027362768.1, on the reverse strand, counting down.
TCCAGGGACAGTGCTGACTTGTCTTGTCTATTCCTATGGTTCTGGTCTGACTTTCTAAACCGTTTTTTTTTCCCCCCGGGGCGGGGGCGTTTCAGAGTTAAACAGACTAGGATGCAAGGCTCTGATTCATGCCGCCAGTGGTGTGGGCAGCATGAAGCGAGAAACAAACCCTCTCTAACACCTTCACCCCGAAGCCTGCTTTCACCTTCCTGACCAGGCCAAATTTTAGAATTCTGACAAATATCATTTCATGAGGTAATAAGTTTGGAGTGCTTCAACAGATCCCACTGATTCTGAGATTTTTTTATGTGACTTTGTACTTCTTGATAGTGGTAGAATTTCTTCAAAATGACTTGCGTTAATTTGTGAAAAAAATGGAAATTTGGCAAAAATATTGCAATTTTCAAACGTTTAATTCTTATGTCCTTAAATCAGAGAGCCAATTTTTTTGGTTAGGAAGTTATAAGGGTTAAAAATTAACGTTTGTTGGAAAAAATGAGAAATCACTGGTCACAGATTTTTTTTTTTTTTTAGGGACCACATCACATTTGAAGTCACTTTGAGGGGGGTTTATGTCAGAAAATACCCAAAAGTGACAACATTCTAAAAACTGCACCCCTCAAGGTGCTCAAAACCACATTCAAGAAGTTTATTAACCCTTCAGGTGCTTCACAGGAATTAATGGAATGTGAAAGAAAAAAATAAACATTTAACTTTTTCCCTAAAATTTTCCTTTAGACTCAATTTTTTTTTTACTTTCACAAGGGTAACCGGAGAAAATGTATCCCAAAATTTGTTGTTATTTCTCATGAGAACACAGATACCCCATATGTGGGGGAAAACCACTGTTTCGGCACACGGGAGGGCTCGGAAGGGAACGCGCACCATTTCACTATTTGAATTTAAACTTACCGACCTGGATGTATCAATATGTCCAAGATCGTGAAGGGGTTAAAGAGTAACAGTCATTTCAAATTTTATTTCATAAAATCAATAATATATATGAACATAAGCAACTTTGCAATCTATTTTATCAGAGAGATGTGCTTCTTTCTCTGCCACAGTTGATCAGTCATTATTAAAATTCTCAATTCTAAGGTAAAATCTGTACTCCGTGAAGACAGATTGTTACATTACTGAGATAGGAGATGGCAGCTGCTATGGATAAGATTATAACTAGAGAGAAGGGGGAGGAGGAGGGAGGAGGTCTGCCTACAAATTCTACAGAGAAATTGTATCTGTAGCAGCTGCCATCTCCTATCTCAGTAATGGGAAAGTCAGTCTTCACTGAATACAGAATTTGCCTCAGAATTGAGAATTATGATAATGAACAATTTTGGCAGAGAAAGAAGCTAATTTTTCTGATCAGATCTACCAACGTTGCTTATTTTCAGGTGTACTATTGATTTAAGAGATAAAAATTAAAACAGCTATGCTTTCAATCCCCTAGGCAGACTTAAAATTAAAGTGAAATGTAAAAATATTACAATTAAAACATTAAAATGAACCATTCCACATCCAACAAGACGCTAAAAACAGAAAAAAATGTATACATTTATATAAAATGATAAAAATTCAAAATCTCTGCATCCAATGAAGTACAATCTAGCAATCTAAAACTAGAGATACATTTACAAAAAAAGATTAAAAATGTATGTAAAGCAGGGGGTGCACAACCTGCAGCCCCCCACTGTGGTGGACAAAAAGGAGATTTTTGTGTACTCACCGTAAAATCTCTTTCTCTTAGCCTCTAATTGGGGGACACAGCTCCCACCCTGTTGCCCGTTCTGGGCCGTTGTTAAGTTGAGCTCTCATATTGTTTGAGCTCGTACATAGTTGCCTTCTTATAGGCATGGTTATGTTATCCATGTTAAGTTCCTCCTAATGCTTTTGCACAAATTGGAGAAGGCTGATGCCGTCCAGGGGTGTATACTGGAGAGGAGGAGCCACGGTTAATCTTTTTCAGATTATGCATAGTGTCGCCTCCTAGTGGACAGCAGCATAACACATGGTCCTGTGTCCGCCAATGAGGCGACAGTAAACAAAGCTATTTGCATGATGTTGTGTGATCTGGTGGGGCTGACCACCGGATCCGCTCAGTGTCACGCTAGTAAAGAATAAAAAAATATATATTTAACTTTGCTAACCCCATAATTAAGCTGACCTGAATAAACATGTTACTAGGCATCTGTGACCGGGTCATTTTTACTGCACAGTCACAGAAACACAAGACCCAAAAGACAACTGTGGAATTGATTGTTTTTCACCATTTTTTATCACTTGGGATTTTTCCCCTACTTTAATTTCTTTATACGGTAAAATGAATGATGTAGTTCAAAACTGCTAGTCATCTCGCAAATATACAAGCCCTCAGACTCGGCTATGTCAACAGAAAAATAAATGAACGCTAAAAAAAAACAAAAAAAAACACACACACCTGCTGACCGATTACCTTTTCAGGACACTGAAATTTTCTGCTAACCTATCTAAGAGCAGCATAATGTAGAAGCAGTGACACTGATTCCAGAGATGTGTCACTTACTGGGCTGCTTGCTGTACTTTTCATAAAATCACCGGTTTCTCTGCTGCAGATCTAGCAGTTCTCTAAATGCTGTGTATAACCCTGCCCACCCCTGATTTGCAGCTTTCGGTGTACACAGTGCATAGGCTGAAAGCTGGCAATCAGTGTGGTGGGAGCAGGGTTATACACAGCTCATAAACATGGAGGACTACATGGCAGCAGGTTTACTAGTTCTCTAGTGATAATCTCCTGCTGATCAATATCTCCTCCGTGATTGTATCAAAACTACAGTAAGCATCCAAGTGACACATCGCTGGAATCCGGTGCTCTGTCTCTACATTATTCTGCTCATATATTAAGTGGCAAAAACCTGGTGACAGATTCTCTTAAAGTGATTAACATGCTACCTCTGATTTCAATAGTGAAGGTCATCTTTAGAGCACTTTACCAGCTGAACAACATGGGGAGAAAATGCTCACTAATCTAGTCTTCTTTTATATATCTATGGCAGATCATAATGACAACGATCTATGGGACCCACAACGACCTGTCAGTCACTGAGAAGTAAGGCTGTAGCGGCCCCCAGAGTCAGAAATTCTCCTGGGTCTCAGCTACCGGGGGTAGCTGAGACCCTGGAGAATATGATCAAGGCCGTTTTTTTTCCGGTCCTCGATCACATGATAGCCGTTATTCGGTGAATAATGCTGATCATAAAAAAAAAAAAAAAAAAAAAAAAAAAGTGTGCCCGCGGTTACAATCATTTCTTGCTCCTCTTTCTCCCCCGGACCCTAGTTTCCAAAATGGGGTCACTTGTGGGGGGGATTCCACTGTTTGGAGAGCCCCTGATGCGCCTAAACAATGCAACGTTGTGTCCGCTCTCAATTCTAGTCAATTTTGCGTTCAAAAAGTCACACAGTGCTCCTTCCCTTCTGAACCCTGACATGCATCAAAACAGTGTATTTTCCTCACATGTATCGTCGTACTCAGGAAAAACTGCACAACAGCTTTTGGGGTCAATTTTCTCCTCTTATCCTTGTGAAAATAAAAAAAATGAGGCTAAAAGATCATTTTTGTGGAGAAAGTTAGATTTTTCTTATTTCCACGGCTCCATGTTATAAACTTTTGGGAACCACCTGGGGGTCAGGGTGCTCACCACACATCTAGAGAAGTTCCTTGAGGGGTCTAGTTTTCAAAATGGTATCACTTGTATGTGTGTGTGGGAGGGGAGGGGGGATTCCGCTGTTTAGGCATATCAGGGGCTCCCCAAATGCGACATGGCGTCCGCTAATTATTCTCAAGCAAATTTTACAATCAAAAAGTCAAATGGTGCTCCTTCCCTTCCGAGCCCTGCCGTGCGCCCAAACAGTAGTTTTCCCCCACATATGGGGTATTGGCGTGCTCAGAAGAAATTGCACAAAAAATTTCGGGGTCCCTTTTTAACTGTTACGCTTGCGAAAATAAAAAAAATTGGGTCTAAAGTAACATTTTTGAGAAAAAAGTTAAAAATGTTCATTTTTTTTCTTCCACATTCCAAATATTCCTGTGAAGCACCTGAAGGGTTAATAAAGTTCTTGAATGTGGTTTTGAGCACCTTGAGGGGTGCAGTTTTTAGAATGGTGTCACTCTTGGGTATTTTCTGTCATATAGACCCCTCAAAGTCACTTCAAATGTGATGTGGTCCCTAAAAAAATGGTTTTGTAAATTTTGTTGGAAAAAATGAGAAATCGCTGGTCAACTTTTAACCCTTATAACTTCCTAACAAAAAAAATTTTGGTTCCAAAATTGTACTGATGTAAAGTAGACATGTGGGAAATGTTATTTATTAACTATTTTGTGTGAAATATCTCTCTGATCTAAAGGGCATGAAAATTCAAAGTTAGAAAATTGCGAAATTTTCAAAATTTTCATCAAATTTCCGTTTTTTTCACAAATAAACGCAAGTGATATCGAAAAAATTTTACAACTCTCGAAGTACAATATGTCACGAAAAAACAATCTCAGAATCTGTGGGATCCGTTGACGCGTTCATGAAGTTATTACCTCATAAAGTGACAGTGGTCAGAAGTGTAAAACTTGGCTTGGTCATTAACCCCTTAATAACATCTGACGTACTAATACGCGTCTGTGCCCTGGGACTTAAGAGCCAGACCCGTATTAGTACGTCATGGCGATCGCGCCCGCACACAGGCTGTGCGGGCGCGATCGCCGCCGGGTGTCAGCTGATTGTCACAGCTGACACCCGGTACTATGTGCAGGGAGCGGTCCTGCACCGCTCCCAGCACATTAACCCCTGCGATGCTGCGATCGAAGTCGATCGCGGCATTGCGGGGGCAAGGGGAGGTGATCGGCGATACTCACCTCCTCTTCCGGCTTCCAGCGCAGTCTGCAAAGGCTTCCCGGGTGTTGCCATGACGACCCGATGTCGTCATGACAACATCCGGGTCACCAGAGAGCAGGAAGATTGCTTGGGCATGCGCAGTGCATCTCCAAGCAATCTTCACACTGTGCACTTCTGACAGCCTTCATGGCATAGGGATGGTGCTTCATTCCTGTGCCATGCAGGCGATCAGAAAAAAAAAAGTGAAAGTCCCAGAGTGGGACAAAGTAATAAAGTGTATAAACTGTGTGAAAGTGGAAAAAAAAAAAAAAATGTGCAAAAATATTATAAAAAAAACAACAAAAGTACACATTTGGTATCGCCGCGTCCGGAACAAACTTACCTATAAAACTGTCCCACTAGTTAACCCCTTCAGTGAACACTGTAAAAAAAAAAAAAACGAAGCAAAAAACAATGCTTTATCACCATACCGCCAAACAAAAAGTGGAATAACACGCGATCAAAAAGACGCATATAAATAAAAATGATACCGCTGAAAACGTCATCTCGTCCCGCAAAAAAAAAGCCGCCATACAGCTCCATCAGCTGAAAAATAAAAAAGTTATAGCTCTCAGAATAAAGCTATGCTAAAAAATATTTTTTTCTATAAAATAGCTTTTATTGTGTATAAGCGCCAAAACATAGAAAAATGATACAAATGTGGTACCGCTGTAAACGTACTGACCCGAAGAATAAAGCTACCTCATCAATTTTACCACACGCGGAACAGAATAAAAAAAAAAAAAAAGAAAAACAATTCCTGAATTGTTGGTTTTTGTTTATTCTGCCTCCCAAAAATCGGAATAGAAAGCGATAAAAAAATGTCATGTGCCTGAAAATGGCACCAATAACAACATCAAGTCATCCCGCAAAAAACGAGCCGTCACATGACTGTCTGCCAAAATCTGGAAAAATTATAGCTCTCAAAATATGGCGATGCAAAAACTAGATTTTACAAAAAATGCGTCTTTTAGTGTGTGACAGCTGTCAGTCATAAAAACCCCATATGATTCTGGCATTGCTGTAATCACACCGACCCGAAGAATAAAGTAGTCTAATCACTTATACCGCACAAGGAACGGCGTCAAAAATAAACTCTTGGGTTAGGATTGGGCTAGGGTTAGGGCTAGGGTTGTGCTGGGGCTAGGGTTGTGCTGGGGCTAGGGTTGAGCTGGGGCTAGGGCTGGGGTTGGGATTTTTTTCAAAAGTAAGAAAAAAAGATGACGATATGGTGACTAGTGTTGAGAGCAAGTGCTCGCTACTTGAGTTTGCATCGGGTGCTCTGGTATGCATTGAGTATCGTGGGTATTTGAGTGACATGCTCGAGTCTCTGCCCCATATGCTTCGCGGCCAAAAAACTTTACGGGGATTGCCTGCCATGCACGAGCGATCCCCGCATGTTTTTTTTTGGGTGTCTAATAACCGTGAAATATGCGGAGCAGGGACTCGAGCATGTCACTCGAGCACACGCTGTACATGGTGCATACCTGAGTACCCGATGCAAACTCAAGTAGCGAGCACTTGCGCTCAAGAATAATGACAACTTATTCAATATGATGACCTAATGTAAACAAATTCTGTGCCGTACCTCTGGGTTCAAAATGTTCACTATACACCTTAATAAAATCCTTGAGGGGTATAGTTTCCAAAATGGGGACACTTGTGGGGGAGCTCCACTGTTTAGGCACATCACGGGCTCTCCAAACGCGACATGGTGTCTGCTAACAAATTGAATGGAAAATCGGCTCAAATTGTTAGCGGACGCCATGTTGCGTTTGGAGAGCCCCTGTGTGCCCAAACATTGGAGCTCCCCCACAAGTGACCCCATTTTGGAAACTAGACCCCCCAAGGCACCTATCTAGATGCATAGTGAGCACTTGGAACCCCAGGTGTTTCACAAATTGATTCATAAAAATGAAAAAGTGTTTTTTTTTTCACTTTTTCATTTTTACGAATCAATTTGTGAAGCACCTGGGGGTTCCAAGTGCTCACTATGCATCTAGAAAGGTGCCTTGGGGGGTCTAGTTTCCAAAATGGGGTCACTTGTGGGGGAGCTCCAAAGTTTGGGCACAGAGGGGCTCTCCAAACGCAATGTGGTGTCCGCTAACAATTTGAGCCGATTTTCCATTCAATTTGTTAGCGGATACCATGTTGCATTTAGAGAGTCCCTGTGTGCCCAAACATTGGAGCTCCCCCACAAGTGACCCCATTTTGGAAACTAGACCCCCCAAGGCACCTATCTAGATGCATAGTGAGCACTTGGAACCCCTAGGTGCTTCACAAATTGATTCGTAAAAATGAAAAAGTGTTTTTTTTTTTCACTTTTTCATTTTTACGAATCAATTTGTGAAGCACCTGGGGGTTCCAAGTGCTCACTATGCATCTAGAAAGGTGCCTTGGGGGGTCTAGTTTCCAAAATGGGGTCACTTGTGGGGGAGCTCCAAAGTTTGGGCACACAGGGGCTCTCCAAACACAACATGGCGTCCGCTAATTATTCAAGCAAATTTTACAATCAAAAAGTCAAATGGCGCTCTTTCCCTTCCGAGCCTTGCCGTGTGCCCAAACAGTGTTTTTTCCCCAAATATTGGGTATCTGCGTGCCCAGGGGAAATTGCACAACAAATTTTGGGGTCCATTTTTTCTTGTTACCCCTGTGAAAATAAAAAAAATTGGGTCTAAAGTAACATTTTTGTGAAAAAAGTTAAATGTTCATTTTTTTCTTCCACATTCAAAAAATTCCTGTGAAGCACCTGAAGGGTTAATAAAGTTCTTGAATGTGGTTTTGAGCACCTTGAGGGGTGCAGTTTTTAGAATGGTGTCACTTTTGGGTATTTTCTGTCAAAAAGACCCCTCAAAGTGACTTCAAATGTGATGTGGTCCCTAAAAAAATGGTTTTGTAAATTTTGTTGGAAAAATGAGAAATCGCTGGTCAACTTTTAACCCTTATAGCTCCCTAACAAAAAAAAATTTTGGTTCCAAAATTGTGCTGACGTAAAGTAGACATGTGGGATATGTTATTTATTAACTCTTTTGTGTGACATATCGCTCTGATTTCAGGGCTTAAAAATTCAAATTTTCAAAATTGCAAAATTTTCAAAATTTTCACCAAATTTCAGTTTTTTTCACAAATAAACGCAAGTGATATCGAAGAAATTTTTCCACAATCATGAAGTACAATATGTCACGAAAAAACAATCTCAGAATCAGGGGGATCCGTTGAAGCGTTCCAGAGTAATTACCTCATAAAGTGACAGTGGTCAGAATTGTAAAAATTGGCCCGGTCATTAACGTGCAAACCACCCGCGGGGCTTAAGGGGTTAAAGACATAATTGGCTCTGTCCTTAAGGGGTTAATTGCCAGGTCCCTCCATGTATCAGATACAGAACCACAAACATTTGCATGGAGAAACAATAGGACATTATATCCCATTTCTACTAGCTAGTATGAAAGCGGTATGGAGAAGATCAGCTTACTTGGCTTTCAATATCTCTGCACGTTGAGGCCACAATGGTTCATCCTGTAATTCCAATTCACGTAGAACTCTGCTGGGCTTGTAAGCCGCATTGATGATTAATGATAATACCTGTGTTAAAGACAAACTGAGTTACAATGCTTTCAATATTTCTAGAGAATTGAAAATGTAAGACTAAATATACTTAAGGTGAAGCCATGTTTACAGGAAACACCAACAATAGGAGGGTTGAAAAACTGTTTCACTGAAGTTCTAATTAAAAGGGAAATGAACAATCAGAAAATCACCTATTCTTCACATCGATTTTTCTGAGAAACATTTTTAAAAAGTGTATATGTAATGCATGTATCAATATGAACTCCTTCCCGCCATATGATTTACATTGACATGTACATCATATGTTGGATCTGGTTGTATGATGTGTGGAGTGAGCCAGATTCATACACTACGGTTGCCTTCTGTGTCATACAGCTGGCTCCTGTCCTTGATTGATTGGAGCCAGCATTGGCAGCGGCTATTTATTCATTCACTTAGAACTTGCGCAGATGACTGTATTATGGATCCAAGTGCGATCCAACAAAACAACGGATCGCACTCTGACCAATGCGATTTTTCTCTGATCAGAGGAGAAGAATCGCAGCATGCCAAAGTTTCATCCGATATTCCGATTGCACTTGGCCATACAAGTCAATGTGCGTGGAAAACATCGGACTGCACTCGGATGACATCTGAGTGCAGCCAGATTTCCAAGGACTGATCGAATGGAAGAGACAGATTTTTTTTCTCCATCTTCTACTCATCCAAGAGAATTGGATGACACTATGATCACACTCTGATCAGTGTGACATTTGCATAATTGACCAGATTTTCCCAGATGAGAGAATATACGCTGGTGTCACCCTAGCCTTAGATGTACTTGTCAACTGCTAGCTAAGGTTAGATCAGTGGCATGGGGAGTGGGGTGAGAGAAAAGGGACCAGGTCTATTAAGTCGCTCATCAGCCTCCCTGCAACACAATTACAGATCCCAATTGGGTTACCATGGCAACCTGGCACCTCTGAAGGCCCCAGTTGATGTTGCTTTAGTACTCCTATGAAGCCCAGTCTGTGACGGAGCTTCGTTAGAAACCATTAATTTGACTATATACTGCAAGACAAAAAAAAAATTACAATAGACTGGGGGAGATGAACAAAAATTGCCACTTTAGTAACAGCAAAAATGCAGTAAACAGCAACCAAAAAAGTTGCATGTATAACAAAATTGCAGCAATTAAAACAACTCGCCCTACAAAAATAAACAGCTTACAGCTTTTGAAACAGAAAATTAAGTTAAAGGATCTCAAAAATGGTCACTTTGGATTTTTTTTTTTTTCAAAACAAAAATAAAAAAAAAAGTTATAACTTTGGAAGAAGAGGAGCACATACAATGGGGAAAAAAGTATTTAGTCAGCCACCAATTGTGAAAGTTCTCCCACTTAAAAAGATGAGAGAGGCCTGTAATTGACATCATAGGTAGACCTCAACTATGAGAGACAAAATGAGAAAACAAATCCTGAAAATCACATTGTCTGATTTGGAAAGAATTTTTTTTCAAATTTTGGTGGAAAATAAGTATTTGGTCAATTACAAAAAAGCAAGATTTCTGGCTCTCACAGACCTGTAACTTCTTCTTTAAGAGGCTCCTCTGTCCTCCACCCATTACCTGTAGTACTGGCACCTGTTTGAACTGGTTATCAGTATAAAAGACACCTGTCAGCAACCTCAAACAGTCACACTCCAAACTCCACTATGGTGAAGACCAAAGAGCTGTCGAAGGACACCAGAAACAAAAATTGTAGCCCTGCACCAGGCTGGGAAGACTGAATCTGCAATAGGCAAGCAGCGTGGTGTGAAGAAATAAACTGTGGGAGCAATAATTAGAAAATGGAAGACATACAAGACCACTGATAATCTCCCTCGATCTGGGGCTCCACATAAGATCTCACCCCGTGGGGTCAAATGATTTCAAGAACAGTGAGCAAAAATCCCAGAACCACTCGGGGGGACCTAGTGAATGACCTGCAGACAGTTGGGACCAATGCTACACAGGCTACCATCAGTAACACGCTACCCCACCAGGGACTCAGATCCTGCAGTGCCAGACGTGTCCCCCTACTTAAGCCATTACATGTCGGGGTCCGTGTGAAGTTTGCTAGTGAGCATTTGGATGATCAAGAAGAGTACTGGGAGAATGTCATATGGTCAGATGAAACCAAAGTAGAACTGTTTGGTAGAAACACAACTCGTCGTCTTTGGAGGAGAAATAAGGCCGAGTTACATCCAAAGAACACCATACCTACTGTGAAACATGGGGGTGGCAACATCATGCTTTAGGGCTGTTTCTCTGCCAAGGGACCAGGACGACTGATCCGTGTACATGAAAGAATGAATGGGGCCATGAATAGTGAGATTTTGAGTGCAAACATCCTTCCATCAACAAGGGCATTGAAGATGAAACGTGGCTGGATCTTTCAGCATGACAATGATCCCAAGCACACCACCAGGGCAACGAAGGAGTGGCTTCGTAAGAAGCATTTCAAGGTCCTGCAGTGGCCTAGCCAGTCTCCAGATCTAAACCCTATAGAAAACCTTTGGAGGAAGTTGAAAGTCCGTGTTGCCCAGCAACAGCCCCAAAACATCACTGCTCTAGAGGACATCTGCAAGGAGGACTGGGCCAATATACCAGCAACAGTGTGTGCCAACCTTGTGAAGACTTACAGAAAACGTTTGACCTCTGTCATTGCCAACAAAGGATATATAACAAAGTATTGAGATGAACTTTTGTAATTAACCAAATACTTATTTTCCACCAAAATTTGAAAAAAAAAATTCTTTCCAAATCAGACAATGTGATTTTCAGGATTTGTTTTCTCATTTTGTCTGTCATAGTTGAGGTCTACCTATGATGTCGATCACAAGCCTCTCTCATTTTTAAGTGGGAGAACATGCACAATTGGTGGCTGACTAAATACTTTTTTCCCCCACTGTAAGTAAAAGCCCTAAAATGAAAACTGGCTGTGGTGAGAAGTGGCTACAAATAAATCTTGCTATCTTTTCATTCTTGCCACTAAAAGGATCTGTTCAGATCAGAGCTGCACAACTTACAGCCCGGAGTCCACACGCAGCCCACAATGCCATTCTGTGCGGTCCTCAACCATACGGACAGAAAAAATTCTTGTCTGACAGGTTGACTATATGTGATCAGCTACACACAGAAGAGTAGTGGTGGCAGCAGCTGAGGAGCAGAGACTGGCAAGGACTAATGGTGCACGGTGTAGACATCGCTGGATGTTTCATACATCAGGAAAATGGGGTCACTTAACCCATTCAGCACTCCAGATATGAGTATGTGAATTACACAGGTGGCCTCCATGTCTGTGGACGCTCCTCTGTAGTTTATGGGAGTTCTTAAACATTAAGCATTAAAAGGACTGTCAGCACAGAATGATTGTTCAAACCAAGTACAGGCGCCCGATACTCCATGGAGGGGACAATCATTTACCTGCACCTTCACACCTGCTTGTTTTCCATCTATCTCCTCCCTTCTCTGACTCAATGAAGCCAGAGCTGTCAAAGAAGAGGGATGTGGAGATAGAAACCAGCAGGTGGGAAGGTGTGTATAAAGGATTGGCCCCGCTATGAAGCATCAAGCAGTGGGACTTAGTTTGAACAGTCATTCTGTGCTGACAGACCCTTTAAAGCAAAAAAAAAAACAATTATTGTAGAGAGCCATGTGCATGCATGACCTTTTCCATTTTAGGTCCTATTCAGACAGCTTTTTACAAGGATTTAGAAGATTTTACTGCAAATCCACTTAAATATGCTTCAAACACTCTTTGAATAAGTTTTTTTTATTAGTTTTACTGGGAAATGTTCAAAATAACGCAAAATAAAAAACAGTACTGTACAGTAAAGGAGCTATGCAACCCAATTGGAAACTTATTTCAAAGAATATTTGATGCGGATTTAGGAGCAGAATCTAATTTCTAAATACTTGTAAAAAAAGAACAAAAAAAAAAAAAACACTGACCACACTATGAGGCTTCATTCTTATAAGTATTTTGTGACTTTCTGATGTTGCAGATTTTCTGTAGCATTTCTGCACCTATTAGATAAATTAAAATTACCTGTTTTTTCTTGATTTTGATTTTTGAGGTTTTTATTTTTTTAATGCTGCATTTGTGTCTCTTTTTGGTATGTCAGGTTTTAAATAAAGCTGCTTTGGTTTTGATACTTTTTAGTATTTGGCTTTGACAAAACTTTAGTAATACAGTAATGTACAGATTACGTGATTCTTGCTTGCAGATTTTCCACGTCTAATGCAATTCTATGGGGGAAATCTGCACTCAGCGTACCAAAAAAGAAAAATTGACATGTCGTGGATTTGAAATGTGCACCGCAGGTCAGTTAAAGGGGTTGTCCACTACTTTAGATTACCCCCCCAATGTTTCCCCATGGGGCCCCTAAGACTTTTTGTAAATACCTTCCGTTGCAGATAGTGGCCAGGGATAGCGCCACTCACAGGCATCACGTGACCCCCGGCTGGTGGCGGCTCGGACATCGGCTGATGTAACGACAAGTCCAGGCTGCAGTCCGGGGTCTTTGTCTGCCTGGTTCCACGGTGGCTACAGGGTTGTGGCAGGGTTATTCCCCTGGGTTACACCCGGCATGCACTGCGTGCTCTTCCTGTCCCCATTCATTGGGAAAGCGCACGGTGAATACCGGGTGTAACGCGGGATGTAACCCCACCCACAACCCAGCAGCCACCGCGGGGACCCCAGCGCTGAATCACGCCTCACTTGTCGTGACGTCAGTGCGGGGTCAGATGAAGCCTGTGATCGCCACTCACAGGCGTTATCAGCAACGGAAGGCATTTGCAAAAAGTCTTAGGGGCCCCGGGGGAATACATTGGGGGGGGGGGGGAATCTATAGTGCACAACTTCTTTAAGGTTGTGTAAAAAAACAAAACAAAAAAAGCACATGGCATGAGATTTAAAATCCCCTCTTTATTGCTGGAACTGTAGAAGGCTGCGAAAATATATAGCATCAAAAGCTCATGAAAAACTCTTCGTGGGCACACAGCCTTCGAGTACTAAAGAGTGGAAATAGGTACAAATTCTACTTATAGAACTTATCAGACATTTATAGTATATAATTTTGATATGCCATAAATGTCACAAAAGGCAATACCCCTTTCATTGTTAGTGCGGCCCCTGGAATGGCTCATTATGACAATGTGGCACTTCTACCAAAAGAGGTTGTGCGCCCTTGATTTAGACGGACCGACTGGTGACACCATACGACGCTGATTGGTAAAAATTTACCAATCACCGGTCATTTGAATGAGTCTTTGCACAGGTTGACCAAAGAAAACGATGTGCACTGAGCAATCTATACTACTAAGTGTGCCCAGGCTGCCATTGCTCTCAGCAGTCTGAATCCGGTTTACATGGGACAATGTACTGCAGAGAACAATGATGTTCTATGCTACATAAAAGATCATTTCACCCGACGAACAAGCATCTTGCTCGTTCATCAAGTGATCGGCAGCCTGTTTACTAGGCAAGATAATTGCAAAACGAGCGTTAGTCCAAGAATGCTCAGACATTTCCATTTTTGTACAAACCCCTTTCCAGTAGTCATTTCATTATCAAAGGCAGCATTACAAAGAAAGATCGCACCGACAGGTAAGTAAAGAATCACAATATTCACAAGTGATGGTCAAAGCAAACATCCTCCCCTCCTACTGGTGAAGGACTGATTTCCACCATACTACCTGCACTTTCATCCATTGTATTTGTGCAGGACAAAATATTGGCCCGTATAATAATCGGAGTAATTTAGTCTAGGTTGCACAGTACCTCTTTGAGGACCAAAACACAATTTCCCGGACCCACGGACTTGGGCAGCTCTGCTATCCGTCCTTTGTTTAGATAAGGACCTGAGAAGCAGCGATGATTGAAATAGATCTTGGGGCAGAGATATTTCCCATTAGATGCTGCGGAAGAAATTGGAAATAAACATTTAACCAGATTGTTTAGTTTTTTTATTGCATATTATACAAATTGTTAGGATTTATGATATTAATCATTTCTATAGTAAAAGGTATTTCTAAGATGGTCCATCAGACATTAATCATGTAAATATCTACTTCTCTGCATAACACATTAATACATTTTGTCGCTATAAATGGAATAATTTATTTTTACATTCCTTTTAATGCAATCAACAGATTAAGGTGACCTGATCTAACAAAACGCCACACAATGTTGCGGTTTAACAATCCACTTTTAAAGAATAATTACGTGATGTCGCTTCCATCAAAAACTTTACTAGATCTTCATTTCATTTTCTATGAATTCAAAACCAACACGAAGTGACTTTAATTGTTACTGTCTAAAATTATATCAACGGTTTTATGTAGGGCTTCAATTTTATATAAGATAATGTTTAAGTATTAAAAGCGGAAATTTGCTTTTATATTAAAGATTGTGCAGTACTCTAATAATTTTTACTTTGGAAATTATCACAGATATGAAACAGAAGTGGCAACGACAACCAGGACTCACTCTTAGTCCACTTATCGACATACAGTAAAAAAACAATTATAAGAATGTGGCGGAACACAAAAATAACTAATAGCACAATACGAACATCAAATTAAGAATTTAGTTAGGACTGGTTTAAGTGTAAAACTTAACTTTTTTGCCCATTTCTTCACCCCTTTAAAGACAGTCAATTAGGCCTCAATGACTTTTTTCTTAAAGTTTATTCTCAAGTTCTCTAATTGGTACAATTTCAAAGTTGTTTGTTTCTACAAGAACTTTTAAATCTTATTAAAAAATTATCTCCGGTCTCAAGAACAGAGGAATTTTTTATTGCATTGTGTACCGCTCGTTACCAGACACCCTGCAATCTACTAGAGGTGCTTGGTCTCCTAGGCAAGAAATGCAGCGCTTACAACCTTTTTCTAAAAGCAAAAGTTTCAGCAGGATTTTGCTAAGTAAACTACAGGCAGTGTCATGTTGGGGATGCTGCACTGATTAATATAATGATACCGGAGATGAAGAAATAAATTTTGTGGTTCTTGTGCAATCAGTATTTGCAGTTTTGAGTTTGTGATATGCTCATGCTCTGGGGAGGGACTTTAGGCAGAGTCTTTCCTTGGTGTTGTAGGCCAGATTGAAAGATCAGACGTGTCCACAGGCCACCCCTATCTGTCTCTATGATGAGGAACATACTTGTGCTTCGGGGAGGCCTGTGGGCAGGTCTTTTCTTGCTGATGTACCCTAGAGCACCAGGATAAGACCCTGCTTACAGTCCCGCCCCGGAGAACAGGCATATTTAACTCAAAACTGCAAACACTGATTGCACAAGAATCACAAGACGGATTTCTTCATCTCAGGTATCATATTAATCAGTGCAGCAACCTCGACATGACACTGCCTGTAGTTTACTTAGCAATATCCTGCTGACAGGTTATCTTTAACTAGATCTGAAGCTGGACAGATCGCCTGATCCTGTTAGAGTTAGTTCCCATCTGCTCCTCCATTGTTGCAGAGGCAAAACCACCTCAGCTTAAACAAGGGGAGAGGACACAGTTCAGGCCAGGAGTGCAACCACGTCACAGGTCCAAACGGTCAATAATCGGGAGCACACCTTCTCCCCGGCAAGTAGGAGGCTGAGGAGCAGTGCACTCCTGAAAACAAATTAGGAGAAAACCCTTTAAAAAGGGAACCTGTCATGTAAAATAAAGCTAATAACCTGTAGATATGGGGTTAATCTCCAGTTAATAGCATTCAAACACCATGCAGCGCTGGCACCGAGAGCCCCACTGCCGTGAGAAAATGAAATTTATTCTCCCAGGCAGCATTTAGCTTCCAGTCATAGGGGCGGCGCCAGAAGAATTTCAGTCAGGGCTCTGTGTTTAAAGCGGTGGCTGTAACTGCGCCCCAGCACTGACTGCAGGATCATTATTAGAACCAGTGTCTATACACCAAGCCTTGACTGAAATGGTGCCAGCACCACCCCCATGAATGGAAGCCGAAAGCAGCCAGGGGGAATAAAGTCCATTTCCTCCAGGCAGCAGGGCTCTCGGTATCAGTGCCACACGGTATCAGAATGCTATTGACCTACAGATTAACACCGTTGCTTGTTTTACATTATAGGTTCTCTTGTAGAATTTTGCTTTTTTTTTGGAAACCCATTCATGAACAATTCAAGGGGTTGTAAAGTTAGTCAAATGTACATTCACATGTCAATGTGGAGTTAACAGATTTTTTGTTCTGATATCAAATATATTAGGATTGGTAATAGTTTTGCCTAGAGGAAGATGCAGTCATTGTTTCCAATCTATGGTGTTGTATTTCTATAGTAATCTTAGTTCAGATGCACAACTGATTAGGAGAAAATAGAAAAGTAGCTTACTGGTGATGCCACTTGCAGTAGATGACCCGTTCACTCCATGTCCATTCTTAGCAAGCAAACCGCTAAAAAAAAAGAAACAAAATAGGGAAAGTTTCTATTAAGAATAAAACATACAAATATGCAGATTGTGAGGATGGGACTAACAGGGTAAAGATGGCTTCACCACCCAGTTATCAGTTTATGTGGAAACTCCTCAACTGCACATTAAAAACATTTGTTATGATAACTGTAAAATAAATATCAAAAATCAGCAGGAATTCAATCTTCTGCCACAACCATTGCAGGAAACTGTTTAAGAGACAGTGGGCTATCACACCTTGACCTCCATTATGGCAGGCTTATCATACTTTTGATATTGCCAAGTTGGTGCCAACTGCATTCAAAACAGATGGAAAGGAGGTTTTTAACCACCACCAAAACCTAGACATACAAGCTAATGCCTACCCATTTTCTAAATCCAAGTCCATTACTGTATACGCACACTTTTTTTTTGAGCTGCTCAAAAATGATGAATTTTCAAATGTAAACTTTTATTGGTAAGTTTTGGGAGAATTCATTAATTTGTGCTTAGTTTGAAACAGATTCTATCAGAACCCGCCTCAAAAGGAATGACATGAACTTTTTTTTTTGCCCACCAAGCAATTTTAAAACATGAAAACAATGCTCCAAGCATCGAACATATGAACAGCAAAGTGATTTTACATTAGAAATGAATAGGAAGAGCACTGGAGCGATAATTCGGTAACAAAAAAAAAAAAAAAAAAAAACTTGACAAAAAATAATTGTTTGCAATTACAGAGGTCAGACCTTTTCTGTAGTTCTTGACCAGGTTTGCACACACTGCAGCAGGGATTTTGTCCCACTCCTTCATACAGATCTTCCCCAGATCTTTCAGGTTTCAGGGCTGTCGCTGGGCAACATTGAGTTTCAGCTCTCTCCAAAGATTTTCTATTGGGCTCAGGTCTGGAGACTGGCTAGTGGCTAGGCCACTCCAGGACCTTCATAATCTCGCGATACATGACCCCATCCATCCTCTCTCAAATACGGTGCAGTCGTCCTGCCCCTTTGCAGAAAAGCACCCTGAAAGTATGATGTTTCCCCCACCACGTTTCATGGTTGGGACGGTGTTCTTGGGTTTCTACTCATTCTCCTTCCTCCAAATCACGGTGAGGGGAGTTGATACCAAAAAGTTCTATTTTGGTCTCATCTAACCACATGCCCTTCTCCCATGCCTCCTCTGGATCATCCAGATGGTCATTGATGAACTTCAAACGGGCCTGGACATGTGCTGGCGTGAGCAGACGGACCTTGCATGCCCTGCAGGATTTTAATCCATGACGGCGTAGTGTGTGACAAATGGTAATGT
Organism: Phyllobates terribilis; assembly: GCF_046119375.1. NCBI lineage: Eukaryota > Metazoa > Chordata > Amphibia > Anura > Dendrobatidae > Phyllobates > Phyllobates terribilis. Next base: position 288,783,397 of record NW_027362768.1, on the reverse strand, counting down.
TTGAGACTGTCTTCCCAGCTCTCTTGAGGTTATTGACCAGGTGCACCCGTGTAGTTCTGGGCTGATTCCTGACCTCTCTCAGAATCATCCCAACACCATGAGGTGAGGATGATTGACAGTCATCTTGTTTCTTCCATTTTCCAATAATTGGGCCAACAGTTGTTGCAGTCTCACCCAGCTGCTTGCCTACTGTTCTGTAACCCATTCCATCCTTGTGCAGGTCTACAATTTTGTCCCTGGTGTCCTTCGACAGCTCTTTGGTCTTGGCAATGGTGGAGAGGTTGGAGTGTGATTGAGTGTGTGGACAGGAGTCTTTTATACAGGTAATGAATTCAAACAGGTGCAATTTATACAGGTAAATTAGTGCAGAGTAGGAGGGCTTCTTAAAGAAAAACTAACAGGTGTGTGAGCCAGAATTCTTGCTGGTTGGTAGGTGATCAAATACTTATCTCATGCAATAAAATGCTATTTAATTATTAAAAAAAAAGTCATACAATGTGATTTTCTGTTTTTTTCTTTTTAGATTCTGTCTCTCACAGTTGAAGTGTACCTACGATAAAAATTACAGACCTCTCCATTCTTTGTAGGTGGGAAATCTTGCAAATTTGGCAGTGTATCAAATACTTATTTTCCCCACTGTAAGTACTGATTTAGCCGGAAAATCTAAACTAGTGCTTGCCATTGTGTCTAAAAGAATGACCATTGGCCTTAAACACTTGGAGGTCCTTTACAATCTACTACATAGCTGATTACAAGCAAAAAAATGCCATATACAGTAAATTTGGTGTATCACTGCAATTTCAACAATTGTAATCCTTTGTGTGCAGATTTTCACATTTCATGTACTTACGGCTTCTGAGAATTACTGGTGTTTTTTTTCTTACGAGGTTTTCCTATAGAAAATAAAAAGCATAACAATTAGATGTCTACCCACATTATTATTCCAATTTTAGATCAGCAAAAATGTTGTGCCAATCAGCTTGAAGAACAGACCATGCCAAAGACTAGTTAGGAGACGGCTGTTTTTTTGGTTATAACATACATACATACATACCAGAAGTTTACATACACTATATAAAAAGACACATATGCATGTTTTTCTCAATATCTGACATGAAATCAGAATAAACCTTTCCCGTTTTAGGTCAATTAGGATTACCATATTTTTTAATATTTGCCAAATACCAGAATAATATGAGAGAGAGAGAGAGAGAGAGAATGTTTTAAGGCATTTTTATTACTTACTGCAAAGTCAAAAGTTTACATACACTAACACTACTATGCCTTTAAACAATTCTGGACTGCCCATATGAGGATGCTATGTGTATGGAGGCTTCTGATAGCTTTTTTGGCAACATCTGAGTTAATAAGAAACACCTGTGGATGTATTTTAATGCACACCTGAAACACACTGCTTCTTTGTGTAGCATCATGGGAAAGTAAAGAATTCAGCCAAGATATCAGGAAGAGAATTTTGGACTTGCACAAGTCTGGCTCATCCTTGAGTACAATTTCAAGATACTTGAAAGTGCCTTGTTCATCTGTACAAACAATTACACGCAAGTACAAACAAGATGGGAATGTCCAGCCATCATGCCGCTCAGGAAGGAGACCGAGTCTGTGTCCCAGAGATGAACGTGCTTTGGTCCGACATGTGCATATCAACCCAAGGACAAAAGCAAAACACAGATGATGGCGGAAGCTGGTAAGATTGTGTCAATATCCACAGTGAAATGAGTACTGTATCAACATGGGCTGAAAGGCCACTGTGCCAGGAAGAAGCCATTGCTCCAAAAGAAACCTAAAAAAGCCAGATTAAAGTCTGCAAATGCACACAGGGACAAAGACCTTAATTTTTAGAGACACGTCCTGTGGTCTGTGAAACTAAAATTGAACTTTTTGGGCATAATGACCATCGTTACGTTTGGAGGAAAAAGGGAGAAGTTTGGAAGCCTAAGAACACCTTCCCAACTGTGAAACACGGGGGTGGCAGCATCATGTTGTGGGGTTGTTTTGCTGCAGGAGGGACTGGTGCACTTCACAAAATAGATGGCATCATGAGAAAAGAAGATTATGTGGCAATACTGAAGCAACATCTCAAGACATCAGCCAGAAAGCTAAAGTTTTGGCGGAAATGGGTTTACCAAATGGACAATGACCCGAAGTACACTGCCAAAATGGTAACAAAGTGGCTTAAGGATAACAAAGTCCATGTTTTCGAGTGGCCATCACAAAGCCCTGATCTCAATCCTATTGAAAATTTATGGGCAAAGGTGACCGACAAACCTGGAACAGTTACACTGTGATTATATATATATTTTAACATATGTGGAATTATATACTTAACAAAAAAGTGTGAAACAACTGAAAATATGTCTTATATTCTAGGTTCTTCAAAGTAGCCACCTTTTGCTTTGATGGCTGCTTTGCACACTCTTGATGAGCTTCAAGAGGTAGTCACTAGAAATGGTTTTCACTTCACAGGTGAGCCCTGTCAGGTTTAATAAGTGGGATTTCTTGCCTTATAAATGGGGTTGGGACCATCAGTTGTGTTGTGCAGAAGTCTGGTGGATACACAGCTGATAGTCCTACTGAATAGACAGTTAGAATTTGTATTATGGTAAGAAAAAAGCAGCTAAGTAAAGAAAAACGAGTGGCCATCATTACTTTAAGAAATGAAGGTCAGTCAGTGCGAAAAATCGGGAAAACTTTGAAAGTGTCCCCAAGTGCAGTTGCAAAAAGCATCAAGCGCTACAAAGAAACTGGCTCACATGAGGACCGCCCCAGGAAAGGAAGACCAAGAGTCACCTCTGCTTCTGAGGATAAGTTTATCCGAGTCACCAGCCTCAGAAATCGCAGGTTAACAGCAGCTCAGATTAGAGACCAGGTCAATGCCACACAGAGTTCTAGCAGCAGACACATCTCTACAACAACTGTTAAGAGGAGACTTTGTGCAGCAGGCCTTCATGGTAAAATAGCTGCTAGGAAACCACTGCTAAGGACAGGCAACAAGCAGAAGAGACAAGTTTGGGCTAAAGAACACAAGGAATGGACATTAGTCCAGTGGAAATCTGTGCTTTGGTCTGATGAGTCCAAATTTGAGATCTTTGGTTCCAACCACCGTGTCTTTGTGCGACGCAAAAAAGGTGAACGGATGGACTCTACATACCTGGTTACCACCATGGAGAAGGTGTGATGGTGTGGGGGTGCTTAGCTGGTGACACTGTTGGGGATTTATTCAAAATTGAAGGCATACTGAACCAGCATGGCTACCACAGCATCTTGCAGCGGCATGCTATTCCATCGGGTTTGCGTTTAGTTGGACCATCATTTATTTTTCAAGAGGATAAGGACCAAACCTCCAGGCTGTGTAAGGGCTATTTGACCAAGAAGGAGAGTGATGGGGTGCTACGCCAGATGACCTGGCCTCCACAGTCACCAGACCTGAACCCAATCGAGATGGTTTGGGGTGAGCTGGACCGCAGAGTGAAGGCAAAAGGGCCAACAAGTGCTAAGCATCGGTGGGAACTCCTTCAAGATTGTTGGAAGACCATTTCCGGTGACTACCACAAGCAGCTTGGATTGTGGCCTCTCCACTCTTCCTTCAGACTCTGGGGCCTTGGTTTCCAAATTAAATGCAAAATTTACTTATTTACTTAGGGTCAATGACTGCCTTCTGGACAACTGTTAAGTCAGCAGTCTTCCCCATGATTGTGGAACCTACTGAAACAGACTAAGGGACCTTTTTAAACGCTTAGGAAGCCTTTGCAGGTGTTTTGTTTTAATTATTCCAATTTATTAAGATAATGGCTTTTGTGTTTTCATTGGCTGCAAGCCATTATCATCAACATTACTAGAAATAAACACTTGAAATAGATCACTCTGTTTGTAATGACTATATATTATATGCGTTTCACTTTTTGTATTGAAGAACTGAAATAAATCAACTTTGTGATGATATTCTAATTTAGTGAGATGCACCTGTATATACATATTGTTAGAACCCTCCTGTTTGTTTTTTCCATCTTTTGGTTTTGCGGTCACGTGACTATCTGCCTTTATATTCCAGCTCCGCCCTTTTGGCTGTGCTGGACTTCAGTGTTTGACTGTTTCTCTAGCCAGGTGCTTCTGTGCCTTTCTCTGTCAGTTCGCTTGGTCCTTCTGGGACCTCTAGTACTTTTTTTTGTCAGTTTGTCTTTTTGTGTTCTGCAACTACTTTTCTGTTTAGGTGGTGTCCCATTTTTTGTCCCAGTCCTTAGTTCTTTTAGGTACCCCTCCCGTTATGCTATAGGTCTTCGTTCAGACTAGCCGATGACTAAGGCGGGTCTGTTCGCTAGGAACAGTCAGCCCGCTACATCGTAGGGATTCAGCTTAGTCTTACTGTAGGGACAGCTTTCCCCTTCTTTCCTTAGTTCATGTTGCAGATCATACATACATACATACATACATACATACATACATACATACATACATACATACATACATACATACATACATACAGCTGTCCAGGTATAGCAATAGTAAAAAGCAGGGAGCACTCCCCTTATATATACACACATGCTCAAAACTATTCTTTTTGGCCTCTATTAGCCAAATAGAACAGTATTTATGCCAGCTGTGCAGAATACGTGTCCCCAAATCATGCTGCTGTAAAGAGAAAGCAGCATAATAGGACGATAGATCTGCTTTTCCATTTGACTAGAAAAAAGTCAGAGCAGACAGCCCCAAGGAGCAGCACAAATATGAATTCTGATTAAAAAAAAAAAAAGGCTACAAAATTTTTTTTTAAGTGGATCTGCTTCCCAAATACTCTGCATTATGTAAGGATTACATGTTATAGTAACAAGTCCATTCTTCAATTAAAGCACCACTCCAGTGTATTTTTTTTCTTTTATTGCACCACTGGAGTGGTGCTTTAAGGGGGCAGATAGATGGACGTATTTCTCGTTCGAGGATCGCATCGCAATCCTCGCACTGACCGTCAGATCTCATGACCTGAGCATGACAGCTGCATAGGAATAAATCAGGCTGTCACGCTCAGGTCAGGAGAGGTGCTGGGCCAGTCCATGCACTGCAATGTGATACAATCCTCGCACGAGAAATACAGCTGTCTGTCTGCGCCATAAATATAATTCCCCTGCCCAGTGTCATATTCCCCTGTCACCGCCTTTATTGTATTCCAGCATCGCTCCTGTCGGTCTCCAGTGAAAAAGTTACCTGCCTGCAAGCTCCAGTTTTTATGAAGCGAGTCGGAGGTAGGGGCAGGGGACTAACATTTAAAGTGCCACTCCAGCACTGAAAAAAAGCCCACTGAAGTGGTGCTTTAACGAAAACCTAAAGAAATGAACTGGAATACAAGTTGGTATGCATGCAACGTGTTGGTACATGTTCACACTGGCCACTAAACCGTTTAGGTTGATAGGATGAAGAATCTGTCCCTGTAACATGCTGCCCTTTCATAAGGTAAAATACTTAAATAACAGATGGTTCTGTTTTATTGCAAGGTTTGAAATCCAAAGTAAAAATTTACCATTCGTAGGAGGTGGGGTACATAACAGGTGCCCATTCGTTTCACACCATCCCATTGGAAAGATGTCTGTAGATTCCAAATGCACAATGCACTCTGGGACGGGAGCCTTCACACCTAGTGAGCAATAGAATAGAATTAACATTACATTATTAGGCTAAAGCCTCTGTACACCTTAGATGGCGGTCAGCCAATGGTTTGGTTGGCAGCTCTCTCAGCCGCTGCTCCCATACACAGGAGTGCGCGCTCGACAGCCACCCTATTTTCTCTCTAAGAGGCGCTTGCCAGACATCTCTGGCGGTAGCTTATCTAAGGGAGAACAAAAGGACCATCAGTCCAAAATGTCCAATCCTTAAATGACCAACAATCATCATCAGACTGTCGGCCAAAGGATCTTGTGGACCCCGCTCACATGCAGGCAGCTTTCCCAGTGTCATACCCTACACAGGAACTGCAATAAAGTTTATTGACTTTTTCAAAGGAAAATAAGGCCAGCATTCAGGAACAAATAAGGATCACAAGACCTCAGTTCACACTCAGTTCAGTGACCCACTTCAAAGAAGCTTGCCTTCAATGGCTCAGTGGGAAAAACAAGATCATCATGTAGTTTGATACACTTTAAAGAAAAGACATGCAATTTTTTCCAACCATGACTATGAAAATTGTACATTCACACTGAAGGCATCAAAACTATGAATTAACACATGTGGAATTATATACTTAACAAAAAAGTGTGAAACAACTGAAAATATGTCTTATATTCTAGGTTCTTCAAAGTAGCCACCTTTTGCTTTGATGACTGCTTTGCACACTCTTGGCATTCTCTTGATGAGCTTCAAGAGGTAGTCACCGGAAATTGTCTTCCAACAATCTTGAAGGAGTTCCCAGAGATGCTTAGCACTTGTTGGCCCTTTTGCCTTCACTCTGCGGTCCAGCTCACCCCAAACCGTCTTGATTGGGTTCAGGTCTGGTGACTGTGGAGGCCAGGTCATCTGGCGAAGCACCCCATCACTCTCCTTCTTGGTCAAATAGCCCTTACACAGCCTGGAGGTGTGTTTGGGGTCATTTTACTGTTGAAAAATAAAATGATGGTCCAACTAAATGCAAACCGGATGGAATAGCATGCCGCTGCAAGATGCTGTGGTAGCCATGCTGGTTCAGCATGCCTTCAATTTTGAATAAATCCCCAACAGTGTCACCAGCTAAGCACCCTCACACCATCACACCTCCTCCTCCATGCTTCACGGTGGGAACCAGGCATGTAGAGTCCATCCGTTCACCTTTTCTGCGTCGCACAAAGACACGGTGGTTGGAACCAAAGATCTCAAATTTGGACTCATCAGACCAAAGCACAGATTTCCACTGGTCTAATGTCCATTCCTTGTGTTCTTTAGCCCAAACAAGTCTCTTCAGCTTGTTGCCTGTCCTTAGGAGTGGTTTCCTAGCAGCTATATTACCATGGCCTGCTGCACAAAGTCTCCTCTTAACAGTTGTTGTAGAGATGTGTCTGTTGCTAGAACTCTGTGTGGCATTGACCTGGTCTCTAATCTGAGCTGCTGTTAACCTGCGATTTCTGAGGCTGGTGACTCGGATAAACTTATCCTCAGAAGCAGAGGTGACTCTTGGTATTCCTTTCCTGGGGCGGTCCTCATGTGAGCCAGTTTCTTTGTAGCGCTTGATGGTTTTTGCAACTGCACTTGGGGACACTTTCAAAGTTTGCCCAATTTTTCACACTGACTGACCTTCATTTCTTAAAGTAATGATGGCCACTCATTTTTCTTTACTTAGAATTTGTATTATGGCAAGAAAAAAGCAGCTAACAGTCTATTCAGTAGGACTATCAGCTGTGTATCCACCAGACTTCTGCACATCACAACTGATGGTCCCAACCCCATTTATAAGGCAAGAAATCCCACTTATTAAACCTGACAGGGCACACCTGTGAAGTGAAAACCATTTCCGGTGACTACCTCTTGAAGCTCATCAAGAGAATGCCAAGAGTGTGCAAAGCAGTCATCAAAGCAAAAGGTGGCTACTTTGAAGAACCTAGAATATAAGACATATTTTCAGTTGTTTCACACTTTTTTGTTAATTATATAATTCCACATGTGTTAATTCATAGTTTTGTTGTCTTCAGTGTGAATGTACAATTTTCACACTCATGAAAATACAGAAAAATCTTTAAATAAGAAGGTATGTCCAAACTTTTGGTCTGTACTGTATATATAAAATGCTCAAATTCCTTGTATTGACATCAAAGTGGGTTTCCCGTACAAAGATCAGAAGAGTTTTTTAAAGGAGTACTTATGTAGATCAGCTTAGAAAAACACAAAAACATCTCAAAAGAACCTCAGTGTGAACATGTCCAAGATGGAAACAGCCATAATTTTATAGCATACAAAGAAAAGTAAAAAAATCTCCGTGTACTTAGGCTACATTCCCATGATGAGATTTTGATTTTGCAGATTCACCATTTCTCCACCCCTTAAGTAAAATCGGTTACTTGCATTTTTTTCAAACAGACGCAGCGTAAAAAAACTCACCAAAAACTCATGGTGGGAACGTAACCTAAGGGTAGGTGCTAACAGGTTTTGGAAGAGAAATTTAGCAGAAACTTTCCAAATCATCCTCATAAACTTTGAGTCTTTTTGTTGAGTTTTTAGAGTGGAGACCAAGTAAAAACTCTGTGTGCACACACTCTTATTGGAAAATGTAAATAAAAAAAAACCTCCAATGATAATTGAAGTCCATCTGTTTAAGGAATTAAAGGGGTCTACAGTTTTTGGATTTTCCTGACGTCTCTATGATGCAAGTGTGATGGAAAAGGAAAGGAAAAATGCACTTAAATGCAAAAATGCATGTGTATTTGTACATCCCATTGTTCTGCTCCATCATCCAAGCAGAACAGCAAAAATAATAGAAGTGCAGGATCGGACAAGACACAGGTGGCACTCAATGCTCCCTCAGTATATACAATACCAACAAGACCTATCCTAATTAAAATCGGAATTGGTATATTTTGTAGTGACTACTTCATTGGTGAACACGCAGACATCATGCCAACATCTATCCATCTATGTTGACTATAAAGAGGGTTAGTTAGGGCTTCCATTACGGCGTCTGTCCTTTTAGCGGACAATGCAGAGCAGAATACGGTGCTATACTGTTCGGTATTTTTTGCAGGATCTGTGAGGGAATCTCCAACACAGATGTGAGTCTTAGTGGACTTACAATAAACCAAGCCAGAAAAGTAAGTAATTTTTTTTTTTTTTTTAAATCCCATCATTTAAAGCTCAGCATGTGTAAAACCCACTGTAAGGGGAGTTTTATTAAAACCCAACTCACTTTTATTGTACCGAACTTTCTAGTAGAATTTTGCAATTGTCATTTACACAATCAGTCGTTGCTTTGCTGTATTTTCTCCCTTTGCTGTGGGAGACCATGTGACCATGACATTTATGGGACATGAACAAAAATTGTGCTATGAAAGAGAGAGTGTCAACACAAAAGGACTGTTCAGACCAAGCACAGGCACTCGGTGCACCCTTGGTGTGGCCAAACATTTAAGTGCACCTTCTCACCTACTTATTTACCATTTATTTCCACCCTTCTCTGGCTCTATAAAGCCAGAACTGTCAATGGAGATAGATGAAAAACAAGTAGGTTGGACGGAGCACTGAACTGTTTGGCCACACCAAGGGTGCACAGACCACCTGTGCTTGGGTTTGAACAGTCATTTTGTGCTGACAGACTCCGTATCAGTAGTGAAACTTACATTTAAGTTCCTTTCAAATGTCAGTTTACAGCCCGTGATGCATGGACTGAAGAAGGATCTCCTGACCTGAACTTAATCGGAATATATGAGGCTGTCAAGTTCAGGTCAGGAGACCTTAGGCCATGCATCACGGAAGTCAGAATGAGGCTTTATGATCAAATAATTTAAGGACCAAGACCTTCCAGTTGGAGCCAGATGTAGGGGCCGGTGACCCTCGTTACAGTGGCGACACAGATATTCTGTGGCTGAAAGGGATTAACAGCCTCAAGCTTCATGCGTTCCTGAAGAACATGTTCATTCTTTGCCTACAAAGAGAAGAAAATCATATTGGTTAGAATGTGCTATAATCAGTAAACATCACTTCTAAAGTAGCACTCCAGCAGGGTTTTTTTTATTTTACCACTGAAGTGGTGCTTGTAATCTAAGGTCCCTGACCCTACTCTTATACTCGCCTGCCGCCATCTTCACCTTTTAATCACCACTGCACCCATTGATCCCTGGAAGTTTGTGACCTGACGGATCGGTCCAGTGTTTGCCGGGAGAGCCGGAGGTCACTTTTCAATGCAAGTCTATGGGAGACTTCTTCTGGCCCTCAGACTTACATTGAGAGCTTGTGAAAATTACTTTGACTTCCAGCCAGTCACAAGATGGTGCTGTGGGATTGGAGTGGCACCATAAAAAAAAGGTGAAGTCACCAGAGGGTGAGTAGAAAACAATGTTTAAGGGACTTTACATTAGTAGCGCCACTCCAGAGCTGAGAAAAATAAATAAATGAAAAAAAACAAAAAAAAAAACATTTTTCACACTGGCCTTTAGTATTTTATACTAGAAAATCATACTACCCTATCTTTCTAGAAGACTTCTCAGCAGTCTGATAATGAAAGTCATCTCTATACAGAGTAGATAACACGGAGCCTACCATTTACAATAGGTGTGGCAGCTCGCCCCTTCGCCTGCATTTGCCCTTATGGGAGCATGCTCCGATTAGAAGCTCAGGAGCCTGCTAGACAAAAGGATAGGGTCTGAACTAGTCTATTGCTACTAATGTTCATGTGCGCAACAGGCAGTAGGAGTCCTATATTAGGTCCAGTAGTCAATATGAAAATTGCAAAATATAAAAGTGTGTGTGTGTGACTATTAACCCCTTCCAAACATATGACATACTGTTAAGTCATATGTTAGAGCCCTCATTTGATGCAAGCTCAGGTACTTTAGTAGGTACGGAAAGTATTCAGCCCTCTTTAAATTTTTCACTCTGTTTCATTGCAGCCATTTGGTAAATTCTAAAAAGTTCATTTTTTTTCTCATTAATGTACACTCTGCACCCCATCTTGACTGAAAAAAACAAACAAATGTAGACATTTTAGCGAATTTATTAAAAAAGAAAAATACTGAAATATCACATGGTCATAAGTATTCAGACCCTTTGCTCAGTATTGAGTAGAAGCACCCTTTTGAACTAGTACAGCCATGAGTCTTCTAGGGAATGATGCAACAAGTTTTTCACACCTGGATTTGGGGATCCTCTGCCATTCTTCCTTGCAGATCCTCTCCAGTTCCGTCAGGTTGGATGGTGAACGTTGGTGGACAGCCATTTTCAGGTCTCTCCAGAGATGCTCAATTGGGTTTAGGTCAGGGCTCTGGCTGAGCCAGTCAAGAATGGTCACAGAGTTGTTCTGAAGCCACTCCTTTGTTATTTTAGCTGTGTGCTTCGAGTCATTGTCTTGTAGGAAGGTGAACCTTCGGCCAAGTCTGAGGTCCAGAGCACTCTGGAAGAGGTTTTCATCCAGGATATCTCTGTACTTGGCCGCATTCACGTTTCCTTCAATTGCAACCAGTCGTCCTGTCCCTGCAGCTGAAAAACACCCCCATAGCATGATGCTGCCACCACTATGTTTCACTGTTGGGATTGTATTGGGCAGGTGATGAGCAGTGCCTGGTTTTCTCCACACATACCGCTTACAATTATCACCAAAAAGTTCTATCTTCGTCTCATCAGACCAAAGAATCTTATTTCTCATAATCTGGGAGTCCTTCATGTGTTTTTGACAAACTCTATGCGGGCTTTCATATGTCTTGCACTGAAGAGAGGCTTCCATCAGGCCACTCTGCCATAAAGGCCTGACTGGTGGAGGGCTGCAGTGATAGTTGACTTTGTGGAACTTTCTGCCATCTACCTACTGCATCTCTGGAGCTCAGCCATAGTGATCTTGGGGTTCTTCTTTACCTCTCTCACCAAGGCTCTTCTCCCATGATTGCTCTTTTTGGCTGGACGGCCAGGTCTAGAAAGACTTCTGGTGGCCCCAAACTTCTTCCATTTAAGGATTATGGAGGACACTGTGCTCTTAGGAATCTTGAGTAATGCAGAAATTCTTTTATAACCTTGGCCAGATCTGCACATTGCCACAATTCTGTCTCTGAGCTCCTTGGGCAGTTCCTTTGAACTCATGATTCTCATTTGGTCTGACATGCGCTGTGAGGTCTTATATAGACAGGTGTGTGCCTTTCCAAATCAAGTCCTATCAGTTTAATTAAACACAGCTGGACTTCAATGAAGGAGTAGAACCATCTCAAGGAGGATCACAGGGAAATGGACAGCATGTGACTTAAATATGAGTGTCTGAGCAAAGGGTCTGAATACTTATGACCATGTGATATTTCAGTTTTTCTTTAATAAAATTGCAAAAATTTCTACATTTCTGTTTTTTTTTTCAGTCAAGATGGGGTGCAGAGTGTACTTTAATAAGAAAAAAAATGAACTTTTTAGAATTTACCAAATGGCTGCAATGAAACAAAGAGTGAAAAATTTAAAGGGGTCTGAATACTTTCCGTACCCACTGTAAATTTGTATTCTTCCCGTCAGATAATGGCTGTGTGTTATACAGCCAGCAAGCGTCTAATAGCTGCAAGTGGCGCCGAGCTTCCCCTGCAACTATTAACCACTTAAATGCTGCTGCATATTTTTACAAAAAAAAAACCACACACATTTAACATAAAATCATCTTTTAAACATGGTCATTTTCTGATTATACATTCCATTTTCCACACTCCATTATCATTCTCCTACTGTACATAGGAAACATTCCTTGTGCCCAGAGTGTGTTACTTCAACCTCCCGATTATATAGGCTTTGTATATTTATTTTTATTTAAACTTACTCACTTATAATAGCACCATCATATTCCACAGCACTTTACAGACATTATCATCACTGTTCCCATAGGGAATCTACATTGTGAGCCCCAATCAGTCAGTATCTAGCGTGTGGGAGGAAACCGGAGAACTCGGAGGAAACCCACGCAAACACGGGGAGAACATACAAACTCCTTGCAGATGTTGTCCTTGGTGGGATTTGAACTCAGGACCCCATACTCTAGAGCACCAATGTCCCCGTTCAGTCACCTGATGAGACTTTCTTTATCTTGTAGAAGAGACGAGTACTTCATTACCTGCCTGTCTATACGCATGGTAATAATTGTTAGCCTTTCCCTTGAGAAAGGCTCTAGGCCGAAACGCGCGTCGGGGGACGTGCGCACTGCAGTCGTTAGTTGGCTGTTGCTCTGTGAGGTAATATAGGGGTGTACACTAACCCCCATTGAATACTACTATGTTGGGTGTAATTGTTCAAGTGGTATGTAAAACCTATCTTTTACTTAATGAGCATACTAGATCTTTATCTGACATCTATTAAATGAATTCTTTAGCCTAGGCCCACTGCCATGTGCACATGTTGCTGTTTTTATTGTGTATTTTTATCCATAGAATGACTCATCTATCCTGTATTTTTATTATTAATAAAGAGTTGTTATTTTTCTAAATATGACCTCCTCTGTCGTCCTTTATGACCTTTTGGTGATCCTACCTTCTAGTCTCTTGACTATTGGTACTCTCTCAGTCCAGTTATTTGCAGCAATATGGATATTGGTGTGATGTGTTATTGTTTCTCCATTGCTGCTGTGTTCTCGAAGTCTAATAATAATTGTTAGGGCAGAAAGTCATTTTTGTTAATGGTCCAATAGTTTGTTGCCAACAGACTAATTATTCACAAAGACTAATGCTCCACATAGGACGACCTATAAGGACATCAATGAACTATTCCCTACCTAATGTTCCTAGATGGGATCAAAGTCTGAATTTAGAGCATACCCATATTTTTTTTTTTATTTTTTTTTTTTATCTCCCACCCAATCTGACCATCTGGGGTGGAAAGACGCTCCTGCACACTGGGTGGTACAGCTTCCACGGCAATTATACCATGCAAACAGATATTTGTTCATGAGGCCTATTAGTTAGAATAGGACCAGGGCATGATACCCTCTGGCCATAGCTAACAATAGCAGTACTGTCCAGCCTGCAGGAGCATCTCCCCACAATAGACGGGGCAGGGTATGTACATGTTATCTGCTCAGCTCAGTCGATAGGAATCGTGTTTGTTGGTCTCCTAATTGCATCAATGAGGTTATATTCTCTAGGAAGTTCCTGCTTCACTACAGAACAGCTTTCGGATCTGCTGGTAACTGCAGGCAATATGCCTAGATCTGTTAACACTGTTAATCATCCTCATTGTAAGAGTATACGAAGCTCAGGGGTCTGACTATTTGTTACCTTCCCATAACTGATTGCTTGGGGAATAATAAAGAGAAAAGGGTTGAATTTAATTACACTTTTTAATTGCAAAGCAGCAATTAATGTTCATCACAATAATGGGTGTAAATTTGGTTACAGGACACAGAAACCCCCCAAAGGTGTCTTTGATAAGGAATTAAAAACATTCACAAGCAACTCTGAGAGCCAGACTGCACAAGCAGAAATTATACACCACTCCCTGCCCACACTCATCCAAATAAAAAATTCTGGAGATAATGTATATCTGGATTTGGCCACTAGATGACACTGCAGGGCACGCTGTCAGAAACGCAAGCACTTAAACCAGGAAATATCTAATGTACAAGAACGTTCTACAGTCCGCACATTACTGGATTCTGTCATAGCCTTCAACAGCCACATTAGGCCGGGAAGTGGCTCATAGTAGTGTTCTCAAAGGTAAAAACAGCACAGAAAAGTATCTGCACCCATTGCTATTCACTATCGATAGTATTAAAACATTTGTTTTATGAAAGTCTTGAAGTGGTGCTGTTTTTTGCATATCTAGAAGGATTTGGAGTCTGTACAATAAGGCTTGTACCCCACACAAAAATAACACTTATTTGGTATCACAATGTCCAGAACAACTGGATCTATAAAACAATCGCAGTGAACACCGTAAAAAAAAAAAAAACTGCTTTTTCATCATACCGCCAAACAAAAGGTGGAATAAAACGCAATCAAAAAGTTGAATTGAAATAAAAATGGTATAGCTGGAGACGTCACCTTGTCCCGCAAAAAAAAAAAAAAATGCCATACAGCTCCATCAGCAGAAAAATTAAAGTTATAGCTCTCAGAAATGAGCAAAGCAAAAACAATTTATCTAAAAATTAAATGGATTTTATTGTGTAAAAGCGGTAAAACACACACACACACAAACACACACAATTTTATTGGATCATCACTAGCTTCCTGTCTGAAACGGGATGCCTGACCAAAAATATGCTTTCAAGGAAAAAAAACAAAACGATGGCTGACAGTCAGAAATGAGATTTATAAGGAGACAGAGACACATTATATTATAGTATATCTCTCAGATGTATATGTGTGGCTGCCTGCGTGGGTGCGTGTGGCTGCCTGCGTGGGTGCGTGTGGCTGCCTGCGTGGGTGCGTGTGGCTGCCTGCGTGGGTGCGTGTGGCTGCCTGCGTGGGTGCGTGTGGCTGCCTGCGTGGGTGCGTGTGGCTGCCTGCGTGGGTGCGTGTGGCTGCCTGCGTGGGTGCGTGTGGCTGCCTGCGTGGGTGCGTGTGGCTGCCTGCGTGGGTGCGTGTGGCTGCCTGCCTGCGTGGGTGCGTGTGGCTGCCTGCCTGCGTGGGTGCGTGTGGCTGCCTGCCTGCGTGGGTGCGTGTGGCTGCCTGCCTGCGTGGGTGCGTGTATGGGGTACAAGCCTTAGTGTACAGACTCCGCATCCTTCTAGATATGACATTTAAACAGTATCACTCCAAGAATGTGGACACTACTCCCCCCCCCCCCCCCCACACTATAGCATTCTGTCCATTTTTGCAGGAAGATGGACTCCTTTTTACTTATTGGAGAGGAATGATCAGCATTTTCTGCTGCCGCCATGCCATGTTTGCAGGCTATTACTTTTGTTTCCTTTGTCCTGCTAATAATGGCTGCTCTGTACATCTAGCATAAAATGCAAGAAAGTCTGGAAATCTGCTTAGTTTCAACAGTGAAAATCTCACCTCAGGGAAGCAACTGTCAGGAGCCGCATGAGCATTGCAATGAGTCAGATATTTATCCCAGTCAAAGGCCTCTTCTGTATAACCTGAAGGAGAACGAAGACAAAGTGAGACATGTTACCTAGATTTCCCAGACATAGAAACAGACAACCTAGGAAAGTTACATGCAACACAATGGGCATTTATAGAATTTTCAGTCAAAAAGGCCATTACATCAATAAATCTTGGTAAAAGAACACTTATACTAGACAAAAAGCTTCAACACATCGGAGAACAACATTCATTAGTTTTTACACTTCTCCAGTGATCCCTACTACTACTGACCCTTCACTCCAATATACTATCGTATCCTCATAGGGCGTCACAAACTCCATGCAAAAAATACTAAAAGTTATTAAAAGTCACTTTAGCAAAACTTGTAGTTTTTCTTGTTTTGTCTTCTTTTGCAAAATCAATTTGGCTTATAAAACATATGTGTCACCCTGGCCTGGATGCCACAAAATGTAATAAAGCTGTGTCTGAGAGCAAGGGGGAGGTTCTCTTGTCATGGGAATATTAGCATGCAGTACCTCCTGTCTCAGGCCAGTAGGGGGAGCAGGCTGCCCCTATAAAAGCTGGTGCTGGGGGCAGGGTTAGAGAGAACTTGATGGCCTGTCTCAGCACTGAGACTTGTCCCAGAGCAGAGCAGGGACAGACAGTTGCACTGCACCTAAGAGGAAGTGTGGCAGGAGGAGAGCCACAAGCCAGAGACAAGAGGCGAAGCAAGCCTGTCTTGGCAGATAAGAGACTGACTTTACCAGACTTTGGTGTCTGAGGCTGGGAGGATTCTACATCCTCCAGCAGAGAACCAGTCCGCAGGGGACTGTATATTCCTTGGCCTAAGAAGCCTGGAGGCCCTGCCACAACCGAAGGGACCAGTAAAGCCGTACAAGGCTGAGAGCAGAAAGGAACCCACGTCGCAGGCCATACAGGCAAGAATACACGGAAAGCTCGGAAACGTGGGCTGTTAACCTATAATGAGGAGATAGCCAGAAGGAGCGCAGAAAGCACGGTAGGCCTACACCCTCACCCTGACCAGGGCCAATTTCCCCGTTGCTCTCAGACATCCAGGTCCCCTCCTAGCTGGGACTGTTTGTGGGTCAATTTACCTGTTCTAGTAAAGACCCTGGACTGCAACCTGTTGTCTGCGTGCTCCTTGCTCCTCCAGCACTATCAGCACTGGGACTCTCACTACCATCACTCCCACCATCCACTATACTGCCCTGGGGCCGCACTCTTCCCGTGGGGAGTCACACTACCCTAGCTGCACACCTCATCAGCCCCAGCGGTCTGCATGCAGCGGCGGTTCCTAATAACCGCAAATGCACGGGTGGCGTAGTCGGACATAAACATCAGCACATAACGGACTACCACTGGCCTGACCACCCTGAGCCACGGAACCGGGTTGCCACTACTACTCCCATCGTTCCCCCTATTGCCCGGATCCGAGTGCCCCACGGCCCAGGGGGCGAGTCACATACAGATGGCAAAAGTATCCAAAATCACACACAGACATACTCAAACCTACATACATTATCATAATCATTTTTTAATATATATATTTTTTGTACTTTCTATGGCCTTACCAGGAGGGGACTTAAGGGTCAGGCCCATCTTTAGACTCCAACGTGCAGGGAGAATTTGTGGGCTATTCCTGTGGCACACCATGGACTGGTGACCCCGACAGGTCTCTGGCCTTAGATCGTCAAGTTCAACCAGAAAATACTGCTCATTGAAGACCTGGAAGACAGCGGCACATACAAATTTATCGCTTTATGTTTTCAGCCGTTTTCAAGTGGCGTATTTCATATGGTTTTTAAAAGGGATTGTCCAGAACTGCAGACTTCTGAATCCTCAGTGTACAGTCAGGACTCTCCAGTGCTGGTGACGAGAGTGGGCAATCATGTGACTGCAAATATGCCATATGCATACCTCCAGTCACATTCCGACTAGACATGCGAGGTCTCGCTTAATACAAGTGAATTGAGAGAGGTTATGCCTGTCTAGTTGGAATGTGGCTAGAAGTGTATCGCATACTTGCAGTCACATGACTGCTCAGTCTTGTCACCAGCACCAGATATTCCTGACAGCACGCACTGAGAATTCAGTGGTCTCCGCAGACTTTCATCACAAATCTAGACAATCCTTTTAACTGCATTTTTTGGTGCAGCCAGATGTTACTTTGAAGTCAATAGTTCACGTAGAAATGAAAAAGTGTTCTGGCACTTTTTCTACATGTGGGCGTTTTATCTGTGTGTTTGTTTTTCCATAAGCTTATTATAAGACTTAATGACCCCCAAAAACTGCACAAAATTATGCTAAACACCACAACAAAGACTTGTTACATTTTAAAAAGACATTTGAAAATTAGTTTTTTTTCTCATGTGTTTTAAAATTGCCAGAAAGCCAGGGTAAGCTGAGGTGAGAAGAGGCTGCTCACACTGCTGTCCATATCAGCTATTACTGGAGATAGCAGGGACGCTGAGGTAAGAAGAGGCTGCTCACACTGCTGTCCGCTCTTACTTTCTGAATGCCGAGAGGCTGCTATGACCTGGAGTAAGCTTGACAGTACCTGGTATAAATTATATCCAGGTCACAGCTGCGTAACTTCCTTGTGTGCAAGCTTACAGGCACCTGTCCAAATAATATTATAGGATAGGTTTCTATAAGTGAAATTTTAATTTCTGTTATTTATTTTATTCACTTATAGGCTATGTGCCCACGATGCAAAAATGTTCTGGATTTTTTCCTGAGCGTTTCTGCATCTCCCTGGCAGAAAAAACGCATGCGGATTGTACATGCGGATTTTACATGCCTTTTTCCTGCCAGGGACAAGCGGAAGTGAAGCGTTCTTCACATGCATTTCCGCATGCGGGTTGTCAAGCGCTTTACAGGCGATTTTAGCATCACTTGGAAAGTGCTTGACAACTTGGTCACACTATATAAATCCATGCAAACGGCATGGATTTATATAGTGTGACTGTAAAGAATGGTAAAATATAAATATTATACTTACCTTCTGATGGCCCCCGGAGTCTTTATTCGATGCGTCTCGGTTTGCCGGCAGCTCGCGGTACACTGAAAGGACCTGCCGACGTCAGCGTCGCATGACTCGTCACATGACTAAATGACGTCAGTGCAGGTCCTTGAGTCCACCGCGAGCTATCGGCAAGCCGAGACAAAGACATCGGGGGCCATCAGAAGTTAAGTATAATATTGATTTATTTTTTTTATTTTATTTTTTTTTACAGGTTCTATGGTACCCGGGTCCGGAGGAAAGTCTCTTCTCCTCCAGACCCGGGTACTATTCGCACATTGAAACGCATGTAATCCGCATGTACAGATCCAGTGAAGAGGAATCTATGCGTTCCAATGCAAGTCAATGGCGGCGAAAACGCAGCACTTCCGCAAAATAATTGGTAGTGCGGGGTTTTTTTCCGCAATGATAATCCGCAGCTGAAATTTCCGCAGCATGTGCACAGCATATGCGGATCATCATTGGGGAACATGGCAGACCTTATACCAAGCTGTTTGTAAGCGTTTCTGCAGCGGAATTGCTGCTGCGGAAACGCTTAAAAAAAGCATCGTGGGCACACAGCCATATAGCGCCATTAATTCCATAGCGCTTTACAGACACCATCATCACGGTCCCCATTGGGGCTCACAATCTAAGTTCCCTATCAGTATGTCTTTGGAGAGTGGGAAGAAACTGGAGAACCCGGAGGAAACCCAGACAAACAGAGAGAACATACAGACTCATTGCAGTTGTTGTCCTTTGTGGGATATGAACCCAGGACCCCAGCGCTGCAAAGCTACATTGCTAACCACTGAGCCATTTTAATGTACTAAAGCGATTAGCTCTCTAGACAGTGATAATGTGATTTGCTAATTAAAAAGGTATATAAAAGAATTACATTTATTGTGACATTTTATCACTATTTATATTTTCCTATTCCTTGAGAATACCTTTAACGTATAAGTCATGAGATGCTCATATCTTATCTGTTCAAAAAGGTCTACGGCAAAGGTGGACTTCCACATCATCGGTTTAATTTTTATTTTTTTTTCTGTATATGAAATAATGTAATCTACAATGATTTTTTCCCCCAGTAAACTGACGTATATTAACCTGATAAAAGGCCAAAGAGACACATTTAGCTTGATACTAAACATTAGGCAAAAGCCCAGTGTAGCGATGCAGTTTATGGTGCACGTGTTACCTTATTCACTGTTGCAGGAACAATGCACGATGGGTCTTTATGGTTTATTGCCTCTATTTTCATACCAGTGGTGAATGTATGATTGGGAATCTGTGTCTGCTCCTAGAAAACAAAATCAGTGCTAAATAATTGGTTCAGAAAACAAGTAGCACTAGTAGAGATACATGAATGACAAGTTGTAAAAATATTTAGCTTTTTATAATTTATTTTAATGTATATATTTTGTATTTAAATTTTTTTTAATGAATACACAGCTAGAGTTCTTATCTTACACAACATATCAAAACACACCAAAAAGTAAATGCATAGGACTGTTGCTTTAGAACAAAAAAAATGAAAAAAAATTTGTTAAAAATACACAGAGGGAACTAGTCTTAATCTCATCATCTATATCACATAGGCGGTGTCCATTAACGCCCTGGTTTGGGAATCCAGATTTCCTCGCTGCTGTCATGGGTGTTTCAGAAGTGACAGACAGTCGCCCTGCAGTTGGTTGCAGGAGATCTCTACGTTTGGCATTACAGACATCTTCTTAGAGGCTGTTTCTCTAGGACTCAGCGGCTACCTTCCTCTGGCTAATTAACACCCTGGCCTGGGTGTATAAATATCTGCTGTCTGCTAGAGAGAGGTGCTGGTGATACTCACATTACCCTTTTTGAAGGCTCGGAGCAAGTGCATTACTTCTTCCTCTCTGGGGCCATGAGGACGGGTGTTCATCTCTCTCTGAAGTCGACTAAAAGCTAAGCCATCTTCCCTTGTTTGTTCCCCCTTGTTGTCTTTAGTGGTCAGTGGGGGATCGACTAGCGCTCATCCCCCTTCCTTCCCTAGCCAGGGCCCAACGGCAGGGAAAGACAGGGCGAGGTTCGCATGCGGCAATTGGTGAAGAGCCAATACAAGGACGTTAGTGAAGACGGGAGATACTAGATCAGCCTAGGAGGTCTCCACTCTCCCCTTTACCTAGTGTCTGGGCTCCCTTTCCCTCTTCCCTTTGTGTTGCACTAAGTCTTTCCCACACCTTGTGTAACAGCTGCTTTAGGTGCGGACTCATTTCTAATCTGGGGAAGATCCGCTGGGGTTAGATTGAGACGCGTTCTCATGGGATCGGACTCTTTTCCCTCCTTTACATAGCTTGGTGGCTCTTGTCCAGATAGGCGTCTATCCTGGCTGGCATATTTCCAGCTCGAGTCATTTATAAATTCTCACATATCTGACTAGTATAAAAGGATGAGCTAACCTTAATCACTCAAGTAGCTCCTTGTACTAAACTTCTATTTTGTAAATACACAACACCACAAAAGGACACCTGCAATGACCCTCTACCCTTTACAGGGTCTTGGGAGAGGGAACTGGGCAGCCAAGCATATAACCAATCACTGAAAGGCCTTTCATCGCCAATGGACATGGGTGGATATTATTCAGTTAGGGGAATGACTTGACAATTTGACTGACAGAAATTAATACTTAAAACAGAATGTTGTGGTAGATGTGAACTCCTCCAAAGTGCTGGCTTTAATAAGCTGTGGATTATTTATTAATTGTTTTTTTATTCCCCCCACCTCCCTTTCCTCCCCATTTATCCTTCTAAGAACTTATTAATAAAGCAACTTTTTTATTGTTATTGAATGTAAACTGGAATGTTTTCCTATCAATGCTGTTAAAACTCAAAAACATTTTAAAAGTAAAAACAACACACACAGAAATAATATAGACTCTGCTAAAAGCGCTCTCCTTTGATGCCCTACATATATGCATGCTCAGATTGCCCGAGCATACATGTGTTCTGTATGTGGACATGGGGCTAAAATGGTTATCTGAAAAATGGCCAAACCTGCTGATTTTGGTGGGACTGGCCAACCAAATGACGTGTATAGTGAACTCCCAACTTTTCACTATTAATGATTGAGGAGAGAAGGATCAGACAGTTAAAATTTCCATGTACATTCCTGGTTCCAAAATATTGTTGGAATTCAAAATGCTGGATCCTTTTCTCCCCGACATCACTGTCAGAAGGACCCCATACCTGTTAGATGATTAGACGATCCCATCAAAATGGCAGGGTTTTTAAGCTTCGTGTTTGGGGGTCGTTAAAATACCACCAACTTTTCATATAAGTAGATCAATTCCATACTAGAATAACTTCCCACCATATACTGTTACTAACCTGGAAAACGTCCCCTGGTATAACGTTTTCAGTGTCTTCTATGCACTTTCCCAATATTTCTTTCCATTTTCCCTCTGTGTTCAGATGAAAAATTTCTGCAATACCAAAAAGAGAAAAAACAAATTACTGTCACAGCTGTGAATTTGCCACAAGAACAAATAGTTCTCACAAATGACCTGTACAATAAATGCTCTTACCTTGGGGAGGCTTTATTTCTAAGCCATTCTTACTAGCCCACCCGAGTTCATGCAAAGACGGGTTGAGGTAGAAGCAGTGCAGACTTGGCCACTCGGGGGCGCCTTCATACTGCAGCTGAAGTCTACCGCCAATGTTGTCTACCACTTGAACTGGCCAGGCAGCCAAGGAGTCTTGTGAGTGCTGCAGCTCCAGTCTGAAACCAGGTCCAAACAAATCTAGTGGATCTTTTCCTCTCTGTGGCTGCATGGAGATGGAAAATTCTAATTGCAATTTTACTTTACAAAACATTAAATCTCTAGAATAAACCAAAACTTATCTAGGCAGACTAACACCAACAATATAATATACAAATGAACTAAATTGCATATACCACTTGCATTCCATTCATGCAAGTCAGTGTCTGATAGATTAATGTATTAACTTACATAGGAGTAACTTTTATAAGAATAAACCTCGCCATTTCGGATTTACAAGATTTTCTTGTTTCCTTTACATTCAGTTCATGAAATAAATATAAATCACTACACAGTTTTATTCTACACTTCATGTGAAGGGTATACTTACGCCCTCTAGCAGATGAGAAGGTGCACTGCAAGTCCCTTTTAATGTGTCTGCAAGACGTTCTTCCCAGTTCTGCAATTTTTCTTTTAGAACTGCAGGAGAAAAGATTCCAGCAATTCAGAACAGAACAATAAGGAAGTAGGATCTACTATTGGAATATCGGCTAAAACAAATACTTACCTGTACAGTCAGTTTGGATTCTATAGTTATATTACTGTTGAAATACTACCACATTTAAAAAGTAATCTGTCACTTTTGTTTGCTAGCCTGAGAGAAACATGATGTAGGGGCAGAGACCCCGATTCCAGGGAAGCATCACTTAAAATACTGATTTTATCAAAACTACAGTATCTGCAGCTCTCTGAATGCTGAGCTCTGTATTACCCCATCCACACCCCTGATTACAGCTTTCTGTGTATACTGTGCATAGCCACAAAGCGCCTTTAGGTGGTGGGGTTACACAGAGGTCATGAATATGGAGGACTAAATGGCAGCAGGTTTACTAATCGTCTGGTGATTAAAATAATTTTATCAGCAGGAGATCAAAAAGTACAGCATGCAGCCCAGTAAGTGACACATCGCTGGAATCAGGGTCTCTGCCTCTATGCTGCTCTCCGGTTAGGTGACAAAAACCTGCTGACAGATTCTCTTTAAAGATCATCATCTAATCTAACATACATGTAATGAACAGTGCAAACACAGCCTTTGTAATACTTGACCACTGCTTTCAATACAGAAGAGGATGCACAGTTAAGTAGCTGGAGTGCAGGTATTCTCTCAAGAAAAAAAACAAAAATAAAATACATTTTAAAGTATGTAGTTTATTATCCCCATGATGAGATTTTAGGGACAATAGCTGAATTGTTCAGAGATACACATCCATATTAGCCTCTATGAGTAGTCAGTGTCAAATATATTAAAGGAATTCCATATTCATCAAATTATAGTTAAGACACAAGTAACTGCAACATCCCCCCCCCACCAAAAAAGAGCTACAATCCTGACAATCAACAGTTTTCTAACAAGACCCAAAATAGAAATTAAACATCCCACAGATTGTATGGGAAAGCAAGGAAGCTAGATAGTAATTAGCTATAGTACATTATATATAATATGTATAGGCTTATTCCCATCTGGCTAAGCATACACGTACTTCCAATGGGGAAATTGGGAGGAATAGCATTCGGTCAGAAGCTTAAAGAGAATCTGTCAGACAGGTTTTTGCTATGTAATCTCAAGGCAGTAACAAGCTACAAATTCACTATTGAAATGGGACAGCAATCACCCCTTGTCCTTGAAGAAAGGGATCCCAAAGGGCCAGTATCTGAGGGTCCGTAGAAATTGTTCAGATAATGCGGTTTTTGATCAGCAGGCCTCTGAATTACAGGATAGATTCATTGAAAGAGGATACCCCAAAAAAGTTCTAGGTAAGGCCTATGAAGGATCGTACGACTCTTCTTTATCCATCCTCACAGGATCAGGAAGTAAATGATACATGTAGAGTGATTACTACCTATTCAAATAAGGCACATGAGGTCAGAAAAATTCTCCAGAAACACTGGAAGATCCTTCAGATGGATGAAGATATAGGGAGCTATGTCAAGTCCACCCCACAGATTACATACCGTAGGGGTAGATCCCTTCGTGATAGGCTTGTACACAGCCACTACGTTGGTAGAGCGGGTACCGAATGGCTTAGATCAGGGTTCCCCAACTCCAGTCCTCAAGGCCCACCAACAGGTCATGTTTTCAGGATTTCCTTAGTATTGCACAGGTGATGGAATTATTGCCTGTGCAGGTGATGCAATTATCACCTGTGTAATACTAAGGAAATCCTGAAAACATGACCTGTTGGTGGGCCTTGAGGACTGGAGTTGGGGAACCCTGGCTTAGATCAACTGGCAAGGGGTGCTTTAAATGTAGTGGATGTGTGGCATGTAAGGTGATCACACAGAGCAAAACTTTTGAGAGTAAGGTGACTGGAGAAATACACTATATTAATTCCTTCATAAATTGCAGATCTAAAGGGATTATTTACAAAGCCACATGTCAATGTAATATCGAATATGTGGGTAAAACGAAAAGAGAACTCAGGAGGCGTATAGGTGAACATTTGCGTGATATTAATAAAAAGGACACACCCTTAGCTAAACATGTTAACACCATTCATGAGGGCAAAGTTGATTCGGTCAGGTTCATAGGTATTGATAAGGTCAAGTTTCCACAGAGAGGTGGGGATTGGGATAAGGCTCTACTTCAAAGAGGCCAAATGGATACACTATCTACGTACGCTGGCACCTAGAGGACTTAATGAACAAGTCTCCTATAAGTGTTTCCTATAGGTCGAGGGACAATCTAGGGAAAGGAGTGTAGGGACAGACGCCGTTGAGTGGGGGCGCCACTGCGCAGGTCTAGGGTGCCAACCTCCGCTGTTAGGTAGGCATGAGGACCCAGGGTCAGTGTAGAAAAGATCTGGTGTGCCATTCTGTATCCTTTCGGCCTCTTATATAGGGTTTCCATTTCGCCAGGGTTTCCTTTATTCTTTAGAAATATACCATTCATTTGCCTGCCCCATTGTGTGTGTTCTTTTCTCTACCCCGGACTTCAGATGCTGACCTTTGGTTTAACCTTTTGGGTAATGTTCCAAATGGTTTGCTGTGGACAAATATATGTGGGTTTTCGCCTTCTACTTATGCCTGCTTAGCTGTCTGGTGAAGATAGCCTCCCACCATAAGGCTATGCTTAACCCTTAAAGGGTGGGACGACGGATGCTTCCTTTTTCTTAAAAGTTGATTTGCTATAAATAAGTTGGTCCCATTATTTGATATTTTGCTGCGTGATAAGAGTGGCGAATATATCTGAATGCAGGTGAGGAGGTGTACTATATCCCCCAGTTTTTTGACTTTGGTAGTGGATTGCTTTTTTCCTCCTCCCTCCCCAACCACCGCTCTGTAAAATCCAGATTAGGATTGGCAGTTTTGGTTTCTACGAAGCGCCAGTGTAATGTTCAGGATGCGCTTCATTAATGCATACATGCGTTCCAGTAACCGGAAATAGGGAGGACGTCACCGGATGTGATGTCAGCGAGATGCTGTATGCGTTCCACCTGGATGGTGGATGCGTTCCAAATACCGGATATACCAGCCCACGTGACCGGATGTGACGTAGCGGCGTGTTGTTAGCGCGGCCGTTTAAAGGAGACATCGTGTAGGAAGTGAGAGGTGGAACCCTGGGTCCTCTGAGAGGAGGATAAGGGCTGATTGTAATGGTGGAGACCCTCAGCCCTGTTTTCAGTCTCCCCTCATGAATCTATTTGGGAGGAAACGTGTTGGAAGCAGGATACCTCAAATACTCCTTGGTCTTGAATAATAGGATTACATTATACCAGGATGAATCAAGCCATGATGCACTTTAGGATTGGGTGAGATTGTTTCATTTTGCTTTGTATAACAATAACCCGAAGGATTTTTTTAGTGAGGCTTTGTTGATTTTCCCTGACATGGTCCACGGTACCTTTTTTTTGTATAAAGGGCATGTGGGATTTCACTGTATAGTCCATGGTACCTTTTTGTTAAAGGGCATGTGGGTTTTCATTGTATACTTAAGGTTATTGATAATGTATTGCACACTCCTGTGAGATGAGTCGCAGGATTTATATATGTGCTAGGTCGGTGAATATTATCTTGACCTATTATACACCTTTTTGAGCACATGCATGGTATCTCTATATGATTGTTACTAAAAAAAAAAAAAATGTCAACCAACACTAGTAAGGGTAATATTTAATTATATGATCCTCTATGTTCTGGATGAACTGAGGCTGACTCTTCTAAACCCTATATACTTGGTACTTGGCATTTTGAGGTGTGGTTTGCATGTATATACAGCTAGAAGCTGTTGATGGTAGTTCAGAAGACCCAGAGTTCATTATATGGCTCTTTGGGGTTTTTTTATATAAAGAAATTTTAATATATATCTAATAAACATTATATTTTAACTACCTTGCTTATGATTTGATGTAATCTCAAAGCAGCAGGAGAAAGAGGCTGAAACACAGAATTCAGGGATGTGTCACTTGTCAAAGTGCATGCGGTTTACTAACTGTGAAGGATTTATCACCAAGATTAACATTGCTGGACTACACTAGTCTAACTCCGCCCCTCCTGTGATAAGCACCTCACTTTGTACACGGAGCCTGGTGTGGGCGGGGCTATCTTTCTCAGCTCTGCTTCATTCTAAATCTAAAAGCTCCGACTGTGCCAGAATGACTGTATCCAGTAATCTAAGTGATACATCGTTGGGTTCAGCTTCTCTTGGCCAACATTACACTGCTCTCAGATGAGGTAGCAAAAACCTGATGAGAGATTCCCTTTAAGTGAATTGGCACCTTTATTAACGAAATATATCTCTTAGACACACACACACTGGCATTAAAGGGGTTGTCCGGGATTGCACATTGACTGGTCTATAGCATTGGCCATTAATAAGACTATGGGGGTCATTCACCCTGCAGATCAGCTGATATAAGATTCGACAGGGGCCAAATGCAAGCATTATACAGAGCAGGACACCACACTGTATTGTTTAGTGGCCACTGCCGAGAACTGCAGATAATATCCCATTAAGCTGATTGAGGCGGAGGGTGGGAGGAGGGGGCATGCGAGGTGTTGGACCCTCACTGACCAAATACAGATCTATAGGATGGATAGGTCATGAGTACGCAAGCCCCGGACAACCCTTTTAATCTCTATGTAGAGCAACCAAAATCATGTTGACCACACTAAGCTCCCACATGAAGACAATGTGCGTTTTAAAAGTCACAATGACACATATAGCATAAACAACACTCGAAAAGCTAAACTTTTTTTTATTTTTTAATTTTTTTATTTTAAAAGGCTGGTCATCTCGTGAAACATTTCAGGATACTTGAGCCAAGAAGAAAAGTTTGGTGCCTGCAACATTTATCGCATTGGTCATGATGGATTGATCACAATGTTGTGCTTCACTCCAACTCTAGCGTTACTTTTTGATGTTTATGTCTTAGAGCCAAGATTAATAAATGTCATGACTCCAATATAACACTGACAAAACTTGCTGACTGTTTCCTCCTATGGCAAATCAGAAGAATCAGTAACACAACTCTAGACTAGAATAAAGAATGTTTCTAATTCTATAACTTTTTTGTAGCTTTATTAGCAGTGACATTTTGTGTGTTAATATTTCACTTTTTTATTTTATGAAGGACATGGTTAATTTCAAATGCTAGAAGGGAACAGTGTTAACCACTGGGCTTTTTGAGTCTATAACCTAAATATTAGAAGGCGTTAACCACCTAATCTGGTAAAAGAAGCAGTTTCAGTCTGGAACATAACATTTTCTCCTTGCCAAGGGCATTGTTTGCTACAACCAGGCTTACTCTAGGGAATGAGCAGTCGCAGACAGCAAACCTTGTGCCCATCAGTAACCACAGGATGCACCGTATATTACATGTATTCAGGCAAAAATGAGCCGCCTGTACAGTCTATAATAAAAACTATGAATAATGTCTGTGAACTGCAATTACCTGCATGACTAACATTATATGAAAGCATTAATTTCATTCATACATTGAATAAAATCAAGTTTTGTTCTGATTTCTGCAGCCTGTATAACGAAGCAATAACAGCTCTCGCTGGTCTGAATACATTATGTACAGAGGCTGAAATGTGATTGATACTATGCACTTTACATCGAAAGTAATGTAGGAATAATGCAATCAATCTAAAATTGTAGAAAATCTGTTGTACATTGAACTTTAAAGGCATACTTAGTGTCCTTGTATGTTTTCTATTATAATGACTTGGTGCCCTGCTAAATAAGGAGGACTATTTTACTTTATCATAGCATGTGAAAAAAAATTCAGAACATTTCTGCAGGCGGTAATTTGCAAGAAATATTCTAGCTGTGTTTCAACTTGGCTCAATTGCATCCATGCATTTACCACCTTCATTATGAGCATCAGCATCATGTGATCTGTCCTCCGACTACCAGTCCTCTACGTGCTCCAATGTGTAAACAGGAAGTCACTCTCTGATCGGTGAGGTCATTCAAGTTTACAGGAAGTTAAATTATTCTTACCAGTTCTTACAGCCCTCCTGTCCTTGTCCATCTCTGTCATCCCACATAATTTAAATACATCTAGGGGAGATTTAGGAGAGTTCAAAAAAAAAAAAAAAAGTCTTTGTTGCCGGTATCAACCAATCACACCACAGCTGTCATTTTGTTTTCTGCATCATCAAAAATTAGGTTTCATTAGGGAGAACCATATAATAGCACAAACTAAAACAGATGTACAAAAAGCAGAAATACCCCGTTGCTTTAGAACAGCAAAAAATAATAGTTTAGCAAAACTTTTTTTCTCCACTTAAAAAGGGTTTGTGCCACAAGCAAAAGTATATTTTTTATCAACAGATCTTGGAATAAAAACAAACTCCACAATTGGATGTGTTTACATAAAATGTTCCTGTGCTGAGATAATCTTATAAATGTGCCCCTGCTGTGTACTGTGTAATGGCTGTGTCTGACCGTGCAGGGACATGGTCTGATCATACCACAGCTCCTGGGCAGGGGGGTAGCAAGAGAGAGTATACAGACAGGACAGCAAGGGATCACAGCTGATTGTTTAAAAACAATGTTTTACCTAAAAAAGAATAGGCTGAGACCCCCAGCTGCAATGTCTGTATAGTCTTTTCCTCCACTCCCTCCCCCCTAAAGTCCAGGAGATGTGGTATGATCAGACACGGCCATTACACAGTACACAGCAGGGGCACATTTATAAGATTATCTCAGCACAGGAACATTTTATTTAAACACATCCAATTGTGGAGTTTGTTTTTATTCCAAGATCTGTTCATCAAAAAATGTATTTGTTTCATGGCACAAACCCCTTTTAAGTGCTGCTTTAAAGGAACAAAACTGACACTTTATTTGGGGGCATATAACTTGTAAATGAGAAGTATTTTATGACTTGTGCAGGGTCTGAAAGAGTGGTGCATAAAACAGAGTCCCTGGGTTCTGGGAATCTGTCATGCAATGCCTCCTTAGATCAGTCATTGGGCATAAGGCAGTGTATAAACCTTCCACCCAAAGTCCAAGTGCACTGACACGTCCCCAGTCTCTTCTGTGCACTTGCAGCCCAATTTGAATAATGGCTTCTACAAGAAATTTCTCATGATGGGCATATCTGATCTCTACAACAGAGGTATACATTTTAATTAGTGGATATACATCTACTTCTGTGTGTAAAGATGTGCCAAGAGGTTCCCTTTAAATAAAAGACAATTGTATCTTCCTGCTGAGGAAGTAGTCCTAGAAGGAGGATTTTTACTGGTGACCAACAAATTTTTTAAGTGGATACAAGTACATCATAAAGAGCCTCCCCAAAATCATCACCTTAATCCATGCAAAGCGGTGGGAGACAATGTGACTAGTGAACTTGCTCCTGGTTGTAAGGTGATCTATTATATGGGGGAGATCAATGGCAAAATTACTTGCAAGACTGATCTCAGCAACAAAGCAGATTTGGCTAAACAGAACACCATAACTTCTTAAAATTTGTAATAAGGGGTATTATTTGGAATCAGAGTACAGCTCATTGCCCAAGTTAACGACCAACCTTCAGTTTCAGCCTGGCCGGATAACTAAGCAGCACAAGCAGGCTTTTTGTTGGTTTACAGTGTGATTGAGCTGCTCTGAAGCTCCTGATATTAGAGATACAGTGACAACATTAGGTTTTAGAAGTTCATCATGTAATATTTTATCTTCTTACTTTCTGGTGGTCTGAGGGTTTTCTTGTTCTGTTGGGCCCAACCAATAGAATGAAGATCAGAGGTCACAATATCACACCAGAAGTCTGCAGATCGGTCTTCTCCACATCCATCATATCGCAAAAGCAGCAGTTTGCCGCAAGTGGTGATGATACTGGCAATCCAGTAAGACTGGGGGTCTGTTCCAAGTGGGACTTCTAATTTCATTCCTGGAGACAAACCAGTCTGCATGGATGTGTCAACCTGTTTAAAGCCAGAACAATGAACACAAATGGAAAGAAAAACCTTTTAATACAGACATGCGATGGTCTTCAAAAATGATAAAGGAGAGCTTTCTGCTCAGTTATTCAACACTAAGTGTGCTCCATTTGGAATGAGATGTTAGCATTTATATGTATGCTTAATGTTAGATACAGTGTTCCCTAGGCTTCACAAAATACAGTAGCATGGGAAAAAATAATTTTTTTTAGTACTAATGGTATGATTATATCTTGATTGATCGTGGCTGGCAACGCAGTTATCAAATCTTGCAAGTATAAATCAATGGACATTGTTTTATAATTTCTTTACCTAACCCTACCCTTCTCTGAAGGGGGTTCTCTGGGAGAAAAAAGAAAAAAAAAAAGACGGAGACGTTAATAAATTCCTAAATACCTTGTACGAAATCACATTTGCTTTGTCCAGGGAGGCAATTATTACAGTAACTTGAAGACAGCATGTAGTATAGGTTGTTATCTCCAGGTCGCAGAGCTTCCTACTGCACATGCTCACTGGGACCTGCCCTGCACTAACAGTCTGTCCTAATGTGTCAGTTTTTATGTGTATTGTACTACAGCGATTACCTCCCTGGACAAAATGAGTGCAATTTGTTACATATACGGAATTAAGGAATTTATTAAATATGACAATTTATTATTTTCATATTCCAAGAGAAGTCCCTTTAAAGGAAGTAGGGGTTTCCAGATGATATCTATTTACTACCTGAAAACACCTGAAAATGTTGAGGAACAAGTTTTATTAGTCATTTCAAACATCAATACCATGGGTAGCCATAGTGCATACATAGCCAATTACTAATATAAAAAGTGCTGAAGGCAATAAACAAGAACTTCAAAACTTTACACTTGATTATCAACCCACCTGACCAGAGCGGCAACACCCCTGACCAGAGAGGCAACACCCCTATGAAAAATTAAGGCTTCTTTTCAATAACTTACATGTTTGAAAAAGCTGTGAGGAGCAGTCGTACTCCCAGTCTCTTCTAGATATTCCTCCCAGTTAAATTCTGCCTCTTCAAGACTGAAGTTTTCATCTTTGCCAAAAATAAAAGAAATAAAAATTAGAAAAGTCTGTTACATTATGGTGTCTATTAAATGGCAAAGTAAACACAAAAACATCCACATATTACAGAGATTAAATGTTCGGAAGTTGTGGGTAACCCACGTTTAGGGTTGGACTGGCCCACCAGAGAACTGGAGAATCCTCAGGTGGGCCCTGGCTTCTCCTTCAGGAGAGTTCATAGGGCAAACCTTGCATCTGCTATGGGGTTCTTGAGTGGGGGGAGAAAGCTGGGCCCTCAGAATCAAATCCTCTGGTGGGCCCAATGTTCTTCAGTCTGACACTGCCCTTGTTGCTGGTATTATATCTGATAAAGGAATACAATTGAGGAGGAGTATAAGTGTGGTATATTCGCTACACATTTTGAAGCATTCTTACTTCTTCAGGAGAACGACAGAGCTCCATAGTTCTCCTGAAGTAGGAATACACCACATTTATACTCAACTTTATTCCTCTATCGGATATAAGTAAAATTACCCACAACTTCCGAAGATTCCATTACAACATGGGTTATGTTCATCTGTGGAGCTGCAGCAACTGGGATCCCTCTTTGATACCCATTAGAGTGTGGGGGTCTCACGCAACCGTATAAAAAGGTCAGCAGTACCACCTTTTACCTAACGCTATTGCGCTTCTATTGTTCCCCCGGCCACTTCTTAACATATTACAGAGACATTCATGTGTCGCGAGAATAAAAATAAATAAAAGTTGCTCCAGGTTTCTACTGTATTATATAAAATTGCTGTTTCTATTAAAAAAAAAAAATTGTAATTCATCGATCGTGTAATAAATGTACCATTAGACAGCTATGTACTATATTGCAGCGGGCTTTTCAATAAAAGAAAAAAAACCTAGAAAATAACACAACCACTACTACATACTTATACATTTCTATTGGATAAAAACATTCATACCATAAAATCAATGGGGGGGGGGGGGGGTCACAAGATATCGAAAGTACATCAGATTTTGGGCAAAATGCAGGACAACAGCAGATATAGTGTGTTAAACTTAACATCAGGAATTACTATACACATGAAAAAGGAGTATAACCAAAGAATATATTTAGGGTAGAGAAGTGTATAATAATAAATAATGAAAGACCTAAATAAAGCGAGTTAAACATAAGACACGATAAAGAGTCAATGGCACAAATACACAAACATAGCTGGATCTACAAAAAATAAAAAATAAGAGAAGGAGCCCTCGCTCCAGCATAAGTCCTGCCTGAGTTTTCTCAAGGATTACAATTAAAGTTATTTTTTGGGGGCAATAGATATGAAAAATAAGAATAATTTTATGGTTGCTCCATCTCCCAGAAGACTATGTGCTTAGACTAAAGTGTAAATTTGGAGTGAGAGACTCCCTTTAATAACAAGTCTTCAGACTAAAGGATTAGCGTGGTCTGTACAGCCCATTCTCCTGGAAATCAGTGATCTTCTCACATGGATTTGTACAGACAAAAGTATATCTCTGCAATGGCGATTTTACATATAATTAGTGTAAATGATAGCATAAAGGAAATAAAACATTATGATTGCTTCCATACTTCACCTTCATGGTTTTGCTCCTGGGCGCTCATATCAGCAGGGTGACCGCCGGTGGTTATTGCAGGAATTGCAAGCAGAGATTCTGACATCACTCCAGCACTAAGAGTTCCCATTCACCCAACACTAAAACAAAGAATACATTACACATTAGTGAGCCGTCCAGCACACCGCAGTCAGCTGCCATGTGTTATAGGAACACATTCATCTTCTGCTGCACTTCCTCAGGCGCTGCGTATGTTTAAGAAAGCTATTTAACTACTTATATTACATAAAGGAAGCTGTACGGTTCAGATAGAAGATATCACACATTTTATATCCCAAGATCAGTTTTCCTGGAAGGTTTAGGACGCGTACATATTTTTCTGCACCTACAGGACATATTTAATGTGCATTCATTCTATAAATGGTTATTTGCATA
This sequence comes from Phyllobates terribilis, assembly GCF_046119375.1. Taxonomy (NCBI): domain Eukaryota; kingdom Metazoa; phylum Chordata; class Amphibia; order Anura; family Dendrobatidae; genus Phyllobates; species Phyllobates terribilis. The sequence continues at coordinate 288,749,478 of NW_027362768.1, read as the reverse complement.
TTATGAATTGATAATACATCGGTGGGGGTCCGACTTCTGGGAGCCCAATGAATCCTAAGACTCACAGGCACCTGTGCTAATTTACGGTTTCACTGTGCACACTGGTTCTCCTTGCCGCCAGCAGGGTTGCCAATGTAACTTTTTTTTTGGACAACTTATTTAAAATTCACAGACAGACAATATTTTTTACGGACACATTTGATATAATCGTAATGATGCATTATGGTTAGAAGTGTTTCTTCTACAGCCCATAATTCTGATACGAAGACATCAGCTGCATTCACTGTAACCTGTAAAATGATGATGATTGCAGTCAAAATAATCTGTAAAAGTTTCTTCAGCCTCAAAAAAAAAAAAAACCACACGGACATTTCAAATATTTTTTTACGGACCGATCAAAAAAAGTGACTTATTTTTACAGACTGTCCTGGAATTACTGCATGGTTAGCAACCCTGGTCACCAGCTCTGCGGGGTGGGGAGAGATCAAGTTGTAAATACTCCATTCAATAAAGAGGCACTTAAAAAGTAGTGGCCAACTTCTTTATGATTGCCCCAATCAATGGACCCTGTGCCCCCAAGTATTTTTGTAATTACCTCCTGCTGTCCTCCTTGCCTGTGAGTGGCGCTATCACTGACCGCTCACAGGCATCATGTGACCCCCGGCAACAACCGGCTCGGACGTCACATCAAGTTCCGGCTGCAGCCGGGGGTGACTCAGTGCTGCGTTCCACAGTGAGTGATGGGTTGTGCGCGGGGTTACCCCACACATCACACCCGGCATCCACCGCACTGGGTAACCCAAACCACAGCCCAGCATCCACCGCGGGGAGCGCGTCACGTTTCACTTACCGTAACATCAGTGGTGGATCAGGTGATGCCTGTGAGGGGCACAGGGTCCATCGATTGCCCCAATCATAAAAAGTAGTGGCCAACTCCTTTAAAGCAGTAACCCCAGTCCTACTTGACAGCAAATTAGCAACCCTTTCCAATAAATTCAGGTTAGAGGTCCCTTAGTCCTTAGAAAGATTAGTATAAAATAGGCAATGTGCCAAAATTCAGATGCCCACCATTCAGAAACTCTAGCCTTGGGAAAGGCAATCATCAATTTTAAGATCCCAGAAAAAAAAAAAAAAAAAAAAAAAAAAAAAAGACAAAACACATTTTTAAAAAGATATATTTGTTTGTTCTCCAATTCCTGGCCAGAGGGCAATTTCTTGTTTATTTCTTTTGCTGGTTACCCTGGGAGTGGGGCTGTAAATCAGACACTTTCCTGCAGGTAGTCCTGTGGACACAGCAGTAGTGCAGAGTCCAAATGCCTTAACCTGCACATTATACACACATACATCATGTATGTGTACAAAAAAAACACAAAACTGTTTAATGTAACTTTAAGCGGAAACACTTGGATGATTTTAGCTGTAAAATGATCCTACTACTTTACTGCACTTTCCAACTCTGCTGCATTTCATATTCCACATGATAGCACATTATACCCGAGCGTCCAGAGATCTCAGCTGGGTGACTTTCTTACTTCTAAGCACAGTTGATAGCTTGATGATCCACTGTCAAAACACAAACTATCCAGTTGCCCTCATTCATCAGACTGTAAGCTACATATACTTTAGGCTTCAGAATTAAAAAAAAATAAAATTGACAATGTACATTAAACTCTCCTATTGTTTGAGCTATAATCCCGAATAACAACGCAGAAGGCAGCGATAAACAGAAAAGTAAAAGGAGTTACACCGAGTGTCAACGATTCCACAGAAGTTTCACTAGGATTTCTTCCTTTACATATATTATTGTATATGAAACACAACCCCTAAGCAGGAAACCATACTTAATAATCCTGTACCCTCCATCTATTTCTGGGAAATTTGGGTGACAGTAATTAAGGTCTCTTCACCATAATGATCACTGTTCAGCTTTTCTAGTCCAGAACACCAAAATTTGTCAAGTTGTAGATCATTAGTGGGAGGTTGAAGAGCTACAACTCTTACTTTGTAATTCTTTAAATTTGACCTGTGCAATATGCAGCCTTTTGGACTGTTCCTATCGGGCTCGCAGTCCAGGGCCGCCAAAGGGCTGCAAACAGTGGGATCCCACATCACTCAGCCTCCTCCCTGCATCTCAATTTCACCAGTACCTGCATCCTTGGGATCCTCGGGATGTAGATAGATAACAATGATGAGCCGTCAGAGATAGACTCTTACTGTGGCGCCCCTGAGGGTTCAGTCGCCACAGGGGTACTGCACCTCAGTAGAGGTGTGGCATCTCCTCTTCCAAGTAAGGATGGAGCATCTCTCGGGACACCACTTCACCACTCCTGTCCTGAAGGGGGCCTAAATGCACCAGGGTGCTGCCCCGGCCCGGGATATAGGAGATGGGGGGAACCAAAGATAGGGGGAACCATGTAGTGGGTGAGGGTGGAGGACACATTTTTAGGCTACACTTATTTATATTTAATCTTCAGCCATCTTAAGTTCAAGGTCTTTGATTGTGATCTTCATCGCTGATTGTGGCCTTCCGCTAGAACCTGCAGCCTATTGCAGATACACGGTCCTCGTTCTCTGGCCTTGAGACGAGGAGCGGGTCAGAGTTAACCACTGCCTTTACCCGGTCAAGGTCCTGTCCTAAGAAGGCCTGGAGGGGAGTAGAGGAGACAAGCTCCACAGGCAAAAGGATCCCTGGGGGATACGGACGGAGCGGCATACGCCACCTGTAACTCTCTACCTGCGTTTATCCAGTGGGACCCTGCCTTACACCTAGTTCTAACCACACAAACAGTCAAGTGAAGACTTAGTGGGAGAACTCAACAAGGAGAGGAACACACACCAGAGGGGTCTCGACAGGTGCTCCTGATCTATCTGGAAAGTGCGGGACCCCTTTCCTGGTGGCCGCAGCACGCCGTGAGGAGCAGAGGGAAGCTTTGCGGCTGAAACTTCATCAAGTGAGTAAAATACCCTGCATGACTTCACACTCCGCTTCAGCCAGTTACCGTATATTCCGGCGTATAAGACGACTTTTGAAGACTGAAAAATCTTCTGTCTAGTCTGGGGTCGTCTTATACGCCGGTAATGCTTTTAAACTTTCAGAAATTGACATGCGGGGATACTCTGGGGGTGTTAATAAGCTGCCGTGGCCGTATCCCTGCCATGTCGGAGTTAATATAAGGTGGAGGGAGTTAAAATACGGCGGCGGTAGGTCCAGACAGTCAGCGCTTCTTTGCTGAAACTGACACATCGCTGCGTATTCCCAGCTCCGGACACAGCGCAGGGCTTCTGTGCCGACAGCTTTCACTTGTCACAGAAGCGCTGCGCTGTGTCCGGAGCAGGGAAGTTCGCATCGCTTCTGTGACAATATATGAAAAGCCGGCAATTCAGCAGCGGCATAAGCCGGCACCCGACAATTTAGAATAGAAAGAATAGAGCTTCACACATAGATTAGATAGATAGAAACATGTCAGTCACTTATATATGAAGTACAGTGACAGTGTTGGTTACTGTACTTGTCATTTAGTGTAAAGGATTTATTAAAACAAATAATAGTGTTTTCATGCACCGTCTCTTTAAAAAAGCCGGCCGGCAATTCAGCAGCGGTACCCGACAATTTATAACAGACAGAATAGAGCTTCACACATAGATTAGATAGATAGAAACATGTCAGTTACATATATATGAAGTACAGTGATAGTGTTGGTTACTGTACTTGTCATTTAGTATTAAAATAAAGGATTTATTATTAAAAAAATTGGCGTGGGGTTCCCCTTAATTTTAGGCTCTAGCGGAGGTTAAGCAGACAGCTGGGGCAGATGTTTGAAGCCTGGGAAGGGGGTAATACCCACGGAGCTTCCCAGGCTACTAATATCAGCCCCCAGCTGAATACCTAGTCTTTACTAGCTATTAAAATGGGGGACCCCCCAAAAAAAATGACGTGGGGTCCCCCCTAATTTAATAGCTAGCAAAGGCTAGGCAGACAGCTGGGGGCTGATATTAATAGCCCAGGAAGGGAGCCATGAATATTGGCCCCCTCCCAGGCTAGAAACACCAGCCGTCAGCCGCCCCAGAAATGGCGCATCCATAGGATGCGCCAATTCTGGCACTTAGCCTCGCTCTTCCACGCTGCCCTGGTGCGGTGGCAGGGGGTAATAGGGTTGGGGTTGATGTCAGCTTATAATGCCAGCTGACATCAAGCCCAGGTTAGTAATGGAGAGGCGTCTATAAGACACCCCCATTACTAACCCCATAGTCAAAGTTAAAAAAAACACAAACACCCAGAATAAAGTCCTTTAATTGAAATAAAGACACAATTCTTTATTGTTCTAAATTAAACCATACTTACCGTCACGCCCATTCCAGCTGAAGCCAACGATCTCCTGCAATAAAAGAAAAATAAACCAACCTCATCCTTACCTCTCCATGGTTCCCAGGACAGCTTCAGCTCTGCTACATCGAGATGACAGGCTGGACCGCAGCAGAACGCTGCCATCCAGACTGTCATCCCGCAGACACTGAGAAGCGCAGGCATGCTTGCGCTCCTCAGTGTCTCGCTGTGACGGCATCCAGATGAGCCGACAATGAACTCAGCTCACCTCCTGGACGTCCGTCACTGACAGCGTGGGAAACTTCTACTGCGCATGCGGGGAGCAGGAGAATTTTCCCACGCTGTCAGTGACGTGCATGAGGTGAGCCGAGTTCATTGGACATGATCTCGGCTCATCTGGATGCCGTCACAGTCAGACACTGAGGAGCACAAGCATGCCTGCGCTTCTCAGTGTCTGCCGCATGGCAAGCTGAACGGCAGCGTTCTGCTGCGGTGCAGCCTGTCATGTGAATGTAGCAGAGCTGGACCGGTCCTGGGAACCATGGAAAGGTAAGGATGAGGTTGCTTTATTATTTTACTTTTATTGCAGGAGATCGTTGGCTTCAGCTGGAATGGGCGTGATTGTAAGTATGGTTTAATTTAGAACATTAAAAAATTGTGTCTTTATTTCAATTAAAGGACTTTATTCTGGGTGTTGTGTTTTTTTTAATTACTTTACTAGAAATTCATGGTGGTCATGTCTAATATTGGCGTGACCCCATGAATTTCGGGCTTAGGGCCAGCTGATAATGCCAAGCTGGCCCTAACCCCTTTATTACCCAGTGAGCCACCGCACCAGGGCCCTGGATGAGTTGGGTACAGCGCCAGAAGATGGCGCTTCTATGAACGCGCCATTTTCCGGGGTGGCTGCGGACTGCAATTTGCAGCGGGGGGGGCCCAGAAAGCTTGGGTCTCCCTGCGCTGCAGATTCCAGCCCCCAGCTGCCTAGTTGTACCTGGCTGGACACAAAAATAGGGCGAAGCCCCACGTCTTTTTTTTTTTAAATTATTTCATGAAATAATTAAAAAAAAAAGGGCTTCCCTATATTGTTGTGTCCGGCCAGGTACAAATAGGCAGCTGGTGGTTGGGGGCAGCCCGTTCCTGCCTGCTGTACCTGGCTGGACACAAAAATATGGCGAAGCCCACGTCAACATTTTTGGGAAAAATTAATTACAAAATTAATAATAATTTAGGGACTGCATCTTTATTAACCCCTCAATTGTCATTTAGTGTTAAAATAAAGGATTTTTTAAAAAGAAAATTGGCGTGGGATCCACCATCATTATAGTCTCTAGCGGAGGTTAAGCAGACAGCTGGGGCAGATGTTTGAAGTCTGGGAAGGGGGTAATACCCACGGAGCTTCCCAGGCTACTAATATCAGCCCCCAGCTGAATACCTAGCCTTTACTAGCTATTAGAATGGGGGACCCCCCCAAAAAATGACGTGGGGTCCCCCCTATTTTAATATGTTTATGAGTGACAGTTTTCCTGCTATATACCTGCATGTCATAAGAATTTAAATTAAAAAAGGACCATGTTAAATTCAAATCTGTTTTTTTTTAATTTTTACCGGTGTTTGGTATGCGTTGGAAAAGGGGTAGTCTTATACGGTGAATATATCCTAAACTCTATATTTTAACAGGAAAGTAGGGGGGTCGTCTTATACACCAGGTCGTCTTATACGCCGGAATATACGGTATTTCCTGCGAGGCACTGCACCCACCATCCTACCTCACACTGCCCTGAGGTCCGCTCCGCCTGCGGGGAGCAGTCCCATCTTAGCTGCCTTTAACACCGGCCTCAGTGGACTGAAGCAGCGCTGGTGTCCATCACCGGGAACCGTAGGTGGCGTAGTCGGAAAATTACCACTCAACCCTGAAAGCCCATTAAATCTTTTATGTGATCGCCCTGGGCACGGACCGGGTCCGGGCCAAGACTGCAACCCCGAGTAACCCCATTTCTCAGGGAGGGCCTCACATTACCTCATTCTCTCTTATCAGTATCACCTGGCATCTCCTTTGTAGATTCTTTGCACTACTTCAAGTTGTGCACAAATTTTGGCAACATTTCAAACAGATTTATGCCAGAAAACTGATTTGGAGGGTCCCATGTCTTTAGTAGCAGATTTTACAAAGAATATTAGATGTGACTAATGCATAAGGTCAGATGATTGGAGGAGTCAGGCTAGCATTTATAGAGAAACCATAGTGAGAAATGCATCAAACCCTTTTGTTTAGGAAGAATTCTAACACTTCAAATACACAAATCAACTAAATGCAATTGTGGGGGAGGATTTTATAGCCATCCTGTGTATTTATTTTTAAGTTATAGTTCCATGCAAATACAATTTTTTTGTACAGTATTTCTGCAAAGTGTGAAGTCTAAACATTCCCTGTGCTACACATCCAGCTAGGATCTATTCTTCATCCTAAAGTTGGGGACAACATCTATGAATGCCATTCAGCGTACCTGGCACTCTGAACATACACTCTATATTAAGCATATGGAAGAGGTGACATTTATGGGCAGTGTGTTTTAAATACTTATTATAGGATTTAAAAAAAAAGGGACTGTCAGCAAAGAATGACTGTTCAAACAAAGCACAGGTGATTGGTGCACCATGGAGTGGCCAAACAGAGCTCCTTCCCACACACATTTTCGCTCTACCTCTACCCCCTACTCTTTGATTCACAGCTTTGGCTTAGTCGAGTCATTAAAAAGGCAGAGATGAAAGGGAAACAAGTAGGTGAGAAGGTGCATTGAATCGTTTGGCCACACCAAGGGTGCACCGAATGCCTGTAGTTGGTTTGAACAGTTATCTTGTGCCGTCAGACTCCCTTTAAACGTTTAGGAGTTCAGTGGATTGGTGAGTGATTGATAATTTTTGTATGCATAATCGGGTAAGGCCATTAATTACTGAGCGGAAGAACAGCTACTATTCTCTTAGTAGAGGCTAAGAGATCTGAAGCTCCGTTCCATTCAAAGCATTTACATCCAATAACCACCTGAGCAAATAACAGCTGATCGGTGGGGGTACCAAATGTCGACTACCCACCGATCGAATATTGAGGACCTATCCACAAGATGTCCAGTGAAATTATATTGATGACATTTTTAATACTTAATGGAGGACCCTTCATCTCTGGTCTGCACATAAATATCTTGTGTACAGGTAAGCGTTAAAGAGGACCTGTCACCAGGTCAAAATTGGCCAATTATTGCCCTCATTTCATTCCCTCTGTTGTCCTCAGTATTGTATGTATGTATGTATGTATGTATGTATGTATGTATGTATGTATGTATGTATGTATGTATGTATGTATGTATGTATGTATGTATGTATGTATGTATGTATGTATTTTTTTTTTTTAATCCAACATACAGTCCCAAAGATATGGGACTTATTTAGTGGCAATTATTACCAAGTGATAATGGCTTGGAATGAGGGGACGTGTCTTTAGATACTTCTGCATAATTACTCTGTAACCACTGCCCTCTCAGTAAAGACCATAAAAAGTAGCACCAAATAAAGTTTCATATTTCTGCAACTGTATGCAGGATTTAAAAACAAAGAAAATAGAATAATCAGGAGAGCAGAGGGAATGAAAGAAGAACAAAAACTGGCCAATTTTGACCTGGTGATAGGTTCTCTTTAACAAGGTCATACAAATTAGATGAAGGTGAGCTGAAACCTCCGATTTTGGCTGACCACCCAATATATACGGGACTGTCCTTATTCCCTGATGTCAAATTGTGGTGGAAAGAGGATTTGGGCATGGTAGATTTTAAACATGCCCCATCATTTTCTCTCATGAGAATAAGATTATTCTTCTCTACTTATTGAGGATGCATGCAGCCCAAAAAAAATAATAATAATAATTGTGTGTGTGTGTGGGGGGGGTAATATTTGTTTGACACACGTGTTTTTTTTTTAAAGGAGTACATTATGATTATGGCTTACAGCCAACAAAAACACAAAAGTCATTATCTCAGTAAATTAGAATACTTTATAACAACAGCTTGAAAAATGTTTTTTAAAAATCCGAAATGTTGGCCTACTGAAATGTATGTTCAGTAAATGCACTCAATACTTGGTCGGGGCTCCTTTTGCATCAATTACTGCATCAATGCGGCGTGGCATGGAGGCGATCAGCCTGTGGCACTGCTGAGGTGTTATGGAAGCCCAGGTTGCTTTGATAGCAGCCTTCAGCTCGTCTGCATTGTTGGGTCTGGTGTCTCTCATCTTCCTCTTGACAATACCCCATAGATTCTCTATAATAGATTCTCTATGGGGTTAAGGTCAGGCGAGTTTGCTGCCAATCAAGTACAGTGATACTGTGGTTTGTAAACCAGGTATTGGTACTTTTGGCAGTGTGGACAGGTGCCAAGTCCTGCTGGAGAATGAAATTTCCATCTCCAAAAAGCTTGTCGGCAGAGGGAAGCATGAAGTGCTCTCAAATTTCCTGGTAGACAGCTTCGCTGACTTTGGTGTTGATAAAACACAGTGGACCTCCACCAGCAGATGACATGGCCCCCCAAACCATCACTGATTGTGGAAACTTCACACTAGACCTCAAGCAGCTTGGATTATGGCCTTTCCACTCTTCCTCCAGACTCTGGGACCTTGATATCCAAATGAAATGCAAAATTTACTTTGGATTTACTTAGTGTCAATGACTGCCTTCTGAACATCTGTCAAGTCAGCAGTCTTCCCAATGATTGTGGAGCCTACTGAAACAGACTAAGGGATCTTTTTAAACGCTTCGGAAGCCTTTGCAGGTGTTTTTTGTTAATTATGTTAAATTTACTGAGATAATGACTTTTGTGTTTTTCATTGGCTGTAAGCCATAATCATCAACATTAACAGAAATAAACACTTGAAATAGATCACGGTTTGTAATGACTCTATATAATATACGAGTTTCTCTTTTTGTATTGAAGAACTGAAATAAATTAACTTTTTGATATTATAATTTAGTGAGATGCACCTGTATGTGTACATGACGTCTTTCAGGTAGAATCTGCCTGAAAAAGCCCTGCAAAACCAACATAAAAAAAATAAACAGAGCACAGCAATGTAAAATTGACTTGCTGTGCACATGATCAGTCTTTGGCTACTGCTTTTAATAATTTCAGGGTTAGAAAGTCATGAAGCAGTTAAAAGCAGCATGTGCATTCTTCGGGCGGCTTTCATTAGGAACCTTTAGTGGAAAGTAGCAAGTAAAGATGCCGGCGACTCTAGGCCGCAGTGAAAAAACATCAGCAAAGCCGCCATCAAGCAATTTCAGGAAAAAGACCAACTGGAGTTTTCCTGAAGCAAAGTCGCCCTCCCCCCCCAAAAAAACGGTATGTGCACAGACTAACAACGTAACCCCCATCCCATGAGGACAGTATAGCAAGTTACCTTACCAAAAACACAAAAAGGCTTTCGCTGTGACAACACTACATGCTGCGTTATGTTGCAAATTTGCGCACAATATGCCATGACGCCCGCTGACAAATCACGACTATAAGATACAGGCAGAACCTTGTAAAACCGGAGCTTCAAACTTATCTCTATAACAACCATCAGACTTGTCAACGGAGCTTTGTTCCTGAGACTATTTATTTAGATGGAGCTTTAGTTTTATTGGTACCATCTTGGGGTACAGTCACCGTTTTAAGCAGCTTGTATTCAACTTTTTTTGGGATAGGTGTGACTACAAAAAAAAAAAAACAAACAAACAGGCAATTCTGGCATTACGCTTATTTTTTTCTTGACTTAAAAAAAAAAAAAAAAAAAAACACACATACTGGAATCAGTGTTTCAGGAGAACTTGTGGTAGAATGTCAACCTGACCAACTACTCCCCCTCAACATAGAGCTTCATAAGCACAAACGGTCATCTCCTAGCTCAGTAATGGGAACGTCTGTATTAACGGAAGATAGATTTTATCCGTGAATTGGGAAAGTAAGATAATTCTTTAACACTGCCAAGCGCAACGCCATTCTTAATGAATTGGCCCCTTGGTGAATGTATAAATTTGCTAGTGACTTTCAATGAGGCCAGGACTTTGCAGCGAGGTGTGGCTTGTGATGGCTGCATTCCACAATTTGCTTTCTTTCACTTTTCATTACAACTGCAATACCTATACAAGTCAATATAAATGTTGTAACAGTCATGATCACGCCGCTTGCTGGATGGCAGTGCGCTCCTAATGATTGACAGTTCGGGCTAACCGTTCAGCCATGTCACTGACCTAAACTGTGCGCTCTCCATGCTGCTAGAGTCTCTGAGCAACCTGCGATGCTGCAGAGACACCGACAACTTCAGAACAGTAGGGAACGGAAAAAAAAAAAAAAAGGTATTCACCTTGCAGGAAGAACAATTCAGTGTGAAAACCCCATTTATTCACATAGGAACCCAGGTAGACCTTGTTTGGTCAGGGTGGGGTGCAAGGAGTATAGGAACACACCAGGCTGGTATCCAGGTCAGAAATGGAAGAAGAGTCCATGAGGACCGAGCTCCAACACCAATGGGGAAATATTATAACAATTTATATTGTGCAATTAAAAACATGTTGAGAAAAAGCAAAGAGATGAAAAAGAATAAGGATCAATAAGTTTATGTATTTTGGGTTAGCAACCCAGCTATGAGTAAGGATTGCTAACCCAAAACGCATAAACTTGTCAATCCTTAATCTTTATACTTTTTCTCACCATGTTGTAAAGATTCAGTATATCCTGTGGTTTTAATCATTTCAATCCTCTGCTCTTTCTGGGATTTTCAGTCCAGTGGGTGGTCCTATCAGTGACTGAAAGCTTTCTATGTATAAGGGTGCACACAGAGACAGCTGTCAGTCACAGTTTTGACATGAAGGCTTAGGGATTCAATTCAGGCAGCACTCTGGGCAAGCGAGCTGTCAATCAAGCTAAGGGGTGGTGCGCAGCATGTTGATTGAGGGGAACGGACGCTGTACTGAGCCTTTGTGATCACCAAGTCCCACAGAAGCATTGGCAATGTTATTATTTATGTATAACACATAGCTGTGTGTAGCAGGCAAAAGAGAACATAGTAATTTGTCCAGCCCTACGTATTCAAGAGGTTGCCAAAATAACCATTGGGGGTTTCCAGGTGTCAGACCCCCACCTATCCGCTATGTTCACCTCTGAAAACAGAGCCAAGCTACAGTCCTCCGGCACTACACAGTGAGGGCGTCGTTAATTAGTTACATCTGAAAAATTTGAGCGTCAATTGTCAGGACCCCCCCCCCAATCCCACGTTAATTCTGTATTATACACTTAGTTCATCAAAATCCTAAACTCAGACAACCCCTTAATTCCTAATATTGTGTGCATCAGGTGTCAGCAACCTGCAGCACTCCATGCAGCAGCTGTAGTTTAACAGCTGTAGGTTGCGGATGCCTGGTGTACATAGTGATATTTTAGGGGAATCTGTATCATATCATAGTTAAACAATAAAGTTTCAATCTCAACCAACAATATGAGAACACTTGTCAATCAATATGTAATTGAGGAGATATTAAGGATACAGATAAGCTCCTACACTATTTTTCTTCCTGATCAAGTAAATAATCAAACCATGCAGCAGTATATATTTATATAGAAACACTTGACAAAGCAAAGCCGTTAGATATTGATAAAACTAGAATTTACAGCATACAACAATCTGAATGATTGAGGGTTTTTTTTTTGTGAGAAAAGGGAAGGAAGGAATCGACCCGCACAAAGCTAGTATTTCACTAACTGCGGTGACAGACATTTATCTGGCTGTGGCCATCATTAGTCTTTTTTTAGCTAATTCCATAAAGACAATTTCAATGTACACAATCTGCACTTCACTATTGCACTGGAGTACAACTGCACATAAATTTACCAACATTTCAAAAAGTCAAATCCTACCTCAGTAATCTGCGTCTGCTGCACAGTAAGTTGAGCGAACGTGCTCATTTAACGTGCTATCCAAGCACGCTTGGTCTTATCCGAGTATTTTCGGCTAATATGTATGACTTTCTGTGGTTGCATGTTTTCCAGCGGTAGACAGACACAACACATTCGGGCATTGACTGCTTGTTAGCCAATCCACGCATGTGTTGCGTCTGTCTACCGCCGGAAAACATGCAACCGCAGAGAGTCATACATATTAGCTGAAGATACTTGGATAAGCATGCTCACTTAGCAAAAAAAATGTGTCCCCCACCCATGAATGTTGCGTATGTGCAGGACAAACTCCCTAACACAGCTGGTCAGACTGACAAGCCATGGCTGGAAGGGGGAAGGAAGAAGGAGCCAATGGAGAGGTGCTCGTGCTTTCTGTCAGCAATTCAGGGCTGAGCAAGGTCTTCATGCTCTCAAATTCCAAGCAGAGACTGAAGTATTATTGGTGGCAAAAGGTACACAACTCACCATGAATAAGACAAACGGGAGTCGCCATGCTCCATCCTAGTTCTGCCCATTTTGATGGAGCTGGCGGAAACTGGCGTGGAAATGGCAAAAAAAAAAAAAAAAAAAGTTCTTGCACAACCTTGCACACAAAAAAAAAAAAAAAAAAAAAAAAAAAAAAAAAAAAAAGGGTTTGCTTTACTTTTAAGTCACCTGTATTGCAGTATATAGCTAAAGTGATGGTCTCCTATGATGTCCTACCAGTAGTTGGACTTCACTAGTAGCAGAATTGCAGCCATGGGGCTAGGGCGCCCAGAATGGTGCACCCCAAGACCGGACGCCTTATATGTCGCCAACTTGCTATCATAGAATCATAGAATCATAGAATGGTAGAGTTGGAAGGGACCTCCTGGGTCATCTGGTCCAACCCCCTGCTCAAAGCAGGATTCACTAGATCATCTCAGACAGATGTCTGTCCAGCCTCTGTTTGAAGACGTCCATTGAAGGGGAACTCACCACCTCTCGTGGCAGCCTGTTCCACTCATTAATCACCCTAACTGTCAAAAAGTTTTTTCTAATATCTAATCTGTGTCTCCTCCCATTTAGTTTCATCCCATTGCTTCTAGTCTTTCCTTGTGCAAATGAGAATAAAGATGATCCTTCTACAATGTGACAGCCCTTGACATATTTGTAGACAGCTATTAAGTCTCCTCTCAGTCTTCTTTTTTGCAAGCTAAACATTCCCAAATCCTGCAACCGTTCCTCATAGGACATGGTTTGCAGACCAGTCACCATTCTGGTCGCTCTTCTCTGAACTTGCTCCAGTTTGTCTATGTCTTTTTTAAAATGTGGTGCCCAAAACTGTACACAGTATTCCAGATGAGGTCTGACCAAAGAGGAGTAAATGACCGATCATTTAAGAGGTTAACTGCAGCAATCAGAGCTTAGCTTCGCTCAGATCATAGCAGATATGCAAGAGCAGGTACCTGCCACATATGGTTCGGGCTCAGCTTTTGAGCCGGCTCCACACACCTGTACCCAATATGCACCATACATGTATGGCAGATGTTAGGAAGGGGATAAATACATTTATTATTGGACTGCTAGGCCGGTTTCACACGTCCTGATTTTTCTGGTACAGGACCGCAGATATCCATGTGTGGCAACCGTGTGCCGCATCAGCTTGACACGCACCGGCGCCTGGGAATAAGCGTACAGTTCAGCGCTTGGGAATAGCGCTGGATGCTGAACGCTGCCCTCATCATTGTCCGCTGCTTGCAATGTGATCAGCACAAGCAATGGACAATGTTGGGAGTAGTAGTATTCTGCTCCCGCAGTGTCAATGTGTAAAAATAAGAATAAAATAATAAAATCCATATACTCACCTGTCCGGAGATGTCCCCCACTGTAATCCTCTGACGCCAGGGAGAATGTGCCGCTCCAGCAAGCGGGGCCCTGCACTGAGCTCACTGAGTGACAGGACAAAGCTCCTGAGCTCAGCACAGTTCTGGGGCCCGCTCATTCTCCCCGACTCCTCAGCGTCAGAGGATTAAAGTGGGTGACATCTCCAGACAGGTGAGTATAAGGATTTTATTTTATTCTTATTTTTACACAGGGACACTGCGGGAAAAGACACTACTACTCCCAACATTGTCTCTTGTTCGTGCTGATCACAGCGCGAGCAAGGGACAAAGATGAGGGCAACGTTCAGCACCCGGCACTTGGGAACAGCGCTAACTGTACACCGATTCTCAGGCCCCCGTATGTGTCGCACTGATGTCATCCGTGTGTTCAGCAAGGGACATTTTGCGGACCGAGCGTGTAAATAACGGACATGTCAGCATGTGGAGCACAGAGACACACAGTCAGTGCAAACACACTGACATGTGAGCAGACTTATAGATTTGAATGGGTCTGCGTGTGTCAGTGTTTCCAGTACGTGTGTAAACTATCACCACACGTACTGGACACACAGACGTGTGAAAGAGGCCTTATGTGTAGAGATTAGCGGATCGCTTTGCAGGACCCCGGTCCAGCGGCCAAGTCAGTTTTCCATGGCCAATGGACGGGAGCCTTGTGAGCATCCTACCTGCCAGCATCCCTGGCTCCTCTTTTGATTAGTCAGCCTAGTGTGGCCTCATTGTTGCAGCATGCCACACACACACACACACACACACACACACACACACACACGTCACGTCACGCTGGCTAATCAAGAGGAGCCCCGGATGCTGGCAAGTAGAAGGAGGTTCGCAGGGCTCCCACCCAGCGACCATGGAAAATTGACTAGGCCACTGTTTTGGTAATTTCCTGTTACTTAGCTTTGCTAAAACTAAACTCATGTGCAGATTACATGCATTTTTAGTACGTTTCTCCTGCAGATTTTCCTCATCTCATTCAAGTCTATGGGGAAAATCTGCAAATAAAAAGCATATTTACTGCAAAACAAATTGCAGATTTCAGAAACACATCAGAGATCAGCGTAAAATAGAAAGCACAGTGGGGATGAGATTTAGAGAAATCCCATACATTTTTCTTTAAAGAAGTTGTCCACTACTTTGATATTGATGCCCTATCAGTAGGCACCCCCGCCGATCAGCTGTCATCAGTGCCGGCGGCGGGTCCTTACCTGTGGAGCTGGCCGTCGGGGTGTACTGCACATCCGTCTCCAATTGAATTGTATGGGAGGCGGATGTGCAGTACACCGCGGCAGCCGAGCACCGCAGGTAGGGACCTCCGGCCGATGGAAACCGCCGCCGATAACAGCTGATCGGCGGGAGTCGAACCCTGGATGATCATACATTGATGCCCATGGATAGGGCATCAATGTGAGAGTAGTGGACATCCCCTTTAAGGGTATGTGAACACACGTTGCGTTTTGCTGCAGATTTTTATTTAAATTTTCAGCTGCGTCTGGCAGTACTAGCAAAGTCTATGAGAAACCAGAATTCACTGTTCCCATATGTTGCTTTTTGTTTGCTGCGTATTTTCAGTGATTAGAAAAACGCTGAAAGAAGTGACATGTCACTTTCACCCATAGGAAGTAATGGGGGTGGGGAGGGAGATGAAAAAACGCTACAAATACGCAGCAAAAACGCACCTGCGTATTTTGCTGCGTATTTGCAGCGTTTTTGATGGCAAAATAGAATGGGAGTCTCCCCCACCCCCCCCACACACACAACTTTATGTGCATTACTAAACAGAGACAGAAGGACAGTGAAAAAAACGCTGCAAATACGTAGCAAAAACGCAGCTAATCTCCAGCCAGAGTAAAGTTATCAGCAGATTTCATTCAGATGTGTGTTCACATACCCTAACTGTAATATACTGTGTTTTTGATTAACGAAATATGCAGCATCAAAAACGCAACAAATACTTGTGGGAACATGGCCATAGGCTGTCAAGTTCAGATCAGGAGACCTGCGACCAGGCTGCGAAACATGGAATGAGGGACCTGACAATCAAAAAAGTTATATTAATTTGTATTGGGGGAAAAACTTGCTGTTAATACATTAAGTTTTTTTTAATGGCTTTTAAATGATTGAGTTTTTCAAGGACAAAACAGAAAAGAAAAAAAAAAAAAAACACTATAGTAACATGTACATTTTGGTGTTTTCCTCTAATTAGATGCTCAATACCTTTATTGTAAAGTCAATAGGAAGTTTAACAAAACGCTCAGGCGATTGTCTTTTATTGGCAATTTCGAGACATTCCTACAAAAAAAAAAAAAAAATAATCCACTGTAGGAAATATCCAAAAAAGACCACACAATTCAGTTTTACAGAACTCTAGGGAAAAGAAGAGATTCGTGAAGAATCTTCTGCTTGAACAATTATTGGCAGCATTTTCTTGGTCCCCATAAAATATATTCAATTTATAATGTGTGTTTTTTCCTATCATTTTTTCAGCAGTATTTTATATATGTATATATTTTTTTAAGTAATTTGATAAATTTGTTTTATTTGATTTCTTTGGTTGCAGATTTAACATGAGATGTGATTCATGAATCGAGGTTCCTTTTAGGTTACATTTCCATGATGACGATTTGGTGAGTTTTGATGTAACAGATTTTCTGCAGCATATCTGAAACTATTATGTAAATTAGGTTACTCGTGTTTTTGAGCTAGTTTTTTTACACTGCAGTATTTATCTATTCTTTTTGGTATATCATGCTTTAAAAAGGGGGTGGTCCGACATACAAAGTAATTAACATCCTAAATAGCTATCCATTTAATACAATTAATCTAAACCAATATACTTGAATTAAAATTCATTATCACTTTCAGGGGGCGGCGCTGGTCTTTGCCTGCAAGGTATTGATACTGACAATGCGCTCTGGTGCTGGCTCCTTATTGCTGATCTGAGCCGGCAGCATAGAGTGCACTGTCATGCACATCGCACAGTGAGCAGGGACTAGCCCAATCCTGAAATAAGTGTCACTGACGCAGGCAGAGTAATAAAGGAAAAATTGAAAGCAGTTTAGATAATGTTAGGGAAGGATAGAGAATTTTTAATTCAAGCATATTAGAAAATAGTTGATTATGGCATTAGATAGATAGGGAATTAGGATGAAAATTACTTTGTATGTCGGCACACCCTTTTAAGTAAAGCAGCTTTATTTTTGATAATTCCTGGTATTTGGCTTTGATCAAACTATCAATGTAGTCATGTGCAGATCACATAAGTATTTAGTGCGTTTTCATAGTGGAAACGCATGAGATATTACCTGCAGATTTTCTGCATATAATGCGATGCTGTGGGGAAAACCTGCACATAAAACCACGTGCTCACAAGAGAAATTGACATGTTGCGGATTTGAAACAAGAACCACATGTCAATTTACGTTTGCTTTTTTTATTTTGTCAGAAAATGTCATGAGGATTACAACGGCTGTGCTCCCACAAAGAGTTTTGAAACTTCATATTACAGTTCCAGCAAAGTTGATGGGATTTATAGAAATCTCATGCCCACTGGTTTTTTTTGATTGTTTTTGTTTTTTAAGTCGGCATGTTAATGAATTTATTAACTTTGCTGGAAGTATATTATGAAGTGTCAAAAACCTGTCGTTTTTTTAACTGTAAAAAAAAAAAGAAATTAAAAAATTCAAATTATTCTGTCACCATTTTATTAGACCTGTAATGTTCCCTTTTCTCTATCAATGGAGCTGTATAATAGCCCGTTTTTGCATGGAGAGCCAAGATTTTCAGGGTAAAAAACACCATTTTGATTGCTTCTTTTTGCCTATTTTGTGGATTTGCGGAGACCGAAAAACCGCAATTCCAGGGTAATCTATTATTCTCCATTTAATGGCTTTTGCCATATGGGTTAAATACATTTTATATTTTGATAGATTAGATTTTTCTTTATGGACAGCACCCAGACCGAAAATACGATGTGAACATAGCCATACCCAAGTTGCTCTTTTTAAACTTTTCGAGAAAACCTTTTAACTTGTTAGTGTCATTCACTGTATATATGTGCAGGAGCTGTACGGAGTGGGCTCAGGAACTAAACACTTAAAAAGCGTGTGCCAGCTGTGTTATACAGCTGACCCCCTCCTGTAACTGCTATGATCAGAGCTAGTAACCAAGGCATTTTGGGGTTAGGCTGAAAGGTAGCTTCTGTCACCCCACTGACCCATCAAAACTCGATCAATGGTTTGTCATGGCCTACTGAAGTGTCTGCCATCTTTTGTACCTTCTCTTTTATATTGTGGAACCAGAAAGAAATAATATATAAGATTGCCCAAATCTCCTAGCTGCAGACATCACTCAGGCCCCAGGTATACAAAAAGTGCCAAGAGAACGTGCACTAGGTGTCCATGGCAACCGACCAGGTGACTAACGGGAAAATGAAAAGCGGAATGTTATCGGTTGCCATGGAGAACTTGTACTCCCTTTACTTTTTATAGATGAGGGTCAGCTGTCCGGCATGAGCTGTGACAATCCTGTGGTCATTTAATTTTTATGAATATACAGTTAGTAGATTTTAACAAAAAAAAAGGGAGTTCACGGGTTTAAGAAAAAGCTCACAAACCAGATTAATAAATATGATACAGATAGTAGCTATGTCGATGCTTTATGCCTCATAACTTGGACATCGCTGAGAATAAGAGTGTAACATTATTCAATACAAAACATATGCAGAGAAATCTCTTAAGACGACCCATCGAAAAGTGGTCTTCAAAGACAATGGCTGGTGGGAATAATGTATGACGAGGCTGGAAATATGTCACAGGAAGCCGGATCTGAAAAAACAGTATTCTTTGAAACTGTCAGTTTTTTGGAGAGGTTTTAATGTACTGGAAAAAATATATATTTTTACGCAACAATTTTTCCCTGTCACCACTGCAGGAGGGGAAAAAATATATATGTATCGCACATGTGTTTTTAATATGTTTCCGAAGCGGAAACGCATCAAAAATGCATTTAATCCGCTCTTAACTATAGCAATAAAGTTTTATACCTGCACGTATAAAAAACAAAGCAGCTTTGTTTAAAACATGACACCGAAAAGACAAAAAATGCATGTAAAAAAAAAAAAGCACAAGTAACCTAATCTACTTAATAGATGCAGAAAATCTGCAACATTAAAAACTCGCCAAGGGCTCATAATGGGAACGAATCAACAGAAAATTACCTGTTTAAATTAGTTTTTTTATGTGAAATATATTCTTAAAGATGTTCATTTTTCAAAAAAAAAAAAAAATTCTGAAATCTTGCAGTTTTCACATTGGCCACATGAGCGTAAGCAGCAATAGACTGACTTAGCCCCTACTTCGTTGTATTGCAGTATTTAATATGCCTGCTCTCATGAGAGCAAGTGAGCGATATCACTTATTG
Organism: Phyllobates terribilis; assembly: GCF_046119375.1. NCBI lineage: Eukaryota > Metazoa > Chordata > Amphibia > Anura > Dendrobatidae > Phyllobates > Phyllobates terribilis. Next base: position 288,729,892 of record NW_027362768.1, on the reverse strand, counting down.
TGAATGGAGGACCATGTGTTATCTGCTGTATATGTATTGTAATAAGAAAAACTTCTAAAGTTTTCTGCTAATAACACAGGAAGTGCAAGTCTAAAATTAGGCTCAGTGGCCATTGTGAAAACTGCAAGATTTCTGTAAATAATGATATGCGTCTCCCCCGTAAACCCGCACCGTGGGTCAGTTTACGCAGCGTTAAAAAGAAACAGTGGGCATGGGATTTCTATAAATCCCATCTACTGTGCTTGCAATGTAGAACGCAGCGAAAATACACCGCTATTCCTGATCGTGGGCAAGTAACCTAAAAGTTGTAATATTTTTATGCCTCAAATAGCAGAGAATATGGTAAATTAGCAAACAATTTATAGTCATCTGGTAAAACCTGGGGCTGCGATTTTGGTTGTCCTGTGGTGGCAACCAGATACACGTGACCATTTCAGCCACAGTGAGCGCTGAGGACAGTGATTGCCTGCAGCGTTCATGTATGCCTTAGGCCTCATTCAAACGTCAGTTTTTCACAGATAACTCTTGTGCCTATGACAGTCTATGAGGATGTTCACATGTCAGATTTTTTCCTTGGACCGAATGATCCATGCAATCATGTCTGCTATTGATTCAAGTGTTTAATCAAAATCGGCAATGCAAGGCTATGGGTCCATGAAATCAATCTGACAGCACTCACATGAAATCTTCGGCCTGTCCGTTTTTCACAAACTCATAAAAATAGAGACTTTTTTTTTCTCTCTCATCAGTGGAAAAAAAAACTGATGACAATCACTGATTAAATTTAGTCCATTTTTAGTCGTTCATCAAAAAAAATTGACGGGTGAATGAGGCGTTAGTGGAACATGATGAATGCAGAACAGTTAACCAAGTCCGGCCAGCAGTTTTTCCAAGTGAATATAAAATGTTTTAATCACAATGCAAAAATGTCAGAATTTTTTTTTTTTATTTATTTATTTTTTTTAACTCCTGAACAAACCCTTTATCCAAAGACTAATGCAATTGTTCATTATTGGGCAGCAAGAAATCTATTTAAAGCTTACCTGTCGTTTCAAGTGAATTCTTAAAACTAGTGTAAATAGGAACATTATTTCTGCCCAACATAGGACGTCTCTCACATTAGCGTGTAAATCGGACGAGTGCAATGCAAGAAGTCAATGAGCCAGTACTGATCAGAAAATTTTTCCTCAGCTGGATTTGGCGTGAGAAAATAAATAAATCAAAAATCACAATATGCTGCGAGTGGCCGTGTATATTAGAAGAGACTCGCCAATGCAAGTCAATGGATGAAAGAAAAAATGGACGGCACATGGACCATGCGCATGCCGTCCAATTTTTAAGCACACATCTCAAAAGGAACCAAGAAATTTCATCAGCCAAGTACAGTAAATTCACAGCCAGAACTGAGAGTAGATATATAATTTCACAACCCCCCCTACATATTATACTATATAAACTTGCTTCCTTTAGTGCCACATGAAAAGGCACTAACTGGTGTTTATCTTTAAGCTAATAAATAGAAAGCACCACATGGGGTCCCCCCTATTTTATGCAACCAGCAAAGGTAAAGCAGACAGCTGCATGCTTATATTATCAAGCGGAGAAGGTCCCTGGTTGTTGGGTCCTTCCCAGCCTAAAAATACCAGCCTGCAGATACCCCTGAATTTGTGCATCACATTAGACCGATTGCCCTGGTGCGGTGGCAATTGGGGTAATGGTAGTTGGGTTTGATGTCAGCTGTGATTTGTCCAACCCCGGGGTTAGCAATGGAAAGGTGTCTATCAGACATTCCCATGTATTCATTTATTTGGTTAAACAAACCTAAACAGCTGTAAAATAAACCCCACATGAAAAGCACTAAAGGGTGGTAGTTTATGGTAAGTAGGGGGTTGTAAAATTATATATCTACAGGACATCTATCTATTCATCCTATTATATATCTAATATCTTTCTATATGATTGCTTTATTTTTGCCAACTAGATTTAAATTTACAGCCAGTATTATAGTATGTAATAGATGATGTTAAAACACGTCATACAGATGCTAGGCGAGAAAAAAAAGAAAATGCATTAACATGACCAAAAGGTAAACCATATGGATTCCACTCGTCCAACTTTTCGGGATGAACATAGGAGCGATTTTTAATACGCTGATGTGAGCGAACCCTAATGCCTGATTCACAAATCAGTATTTTGTATGCCAAAACCAGGAGAGGAACTCACAGAGAAAAACTATAAGGGTATGTGCATACGATCGGGAGTTGCTGCGGGTTTGACGCTGCGAGTTACACAGCGTCAAACCCGCAGAGTCCAGATGTTGTTAAAGCATAGTGGATGGGATTTGTAGAAATCCCATGTCCACTATGCGTCCCCGTGCAGCTGCGGCTCACCCATGGACACGGACATGAGAGTCTTTCTCCGGCAGGTCTGCATGCAGGCTATCCCCATAGACTAACCTCTATGAGGAAAGTCCGCAGGTAAAAAAATAAAAAATATGGTGCCACTCATTTGCATAAAATGATCGGAAGCTGCAGCTGGCTATTCCGCTGTGTCGGGCCGTAAGCAGCTCCGGACACTATGCACATACCCCAATATAGAAAACTGTAAATGATCTTGTAAATAATAGCTGCTGCAAAAGATAGATTCATCGCGGGAACGTTGCTTAAAGTAGTTGTCCCGCAATTACAAGTTATCAACGACCAACAAAATAAATGATTAGTTTGAACATTGAGGATTCCCCCCACTAGGACCCCACTGATCACAATAGCTCGAGTCCTTTGTCTCTAATTTGAATGAAGTAGCTCTTGCACCCGAGTGCTGTCACTCCATTCCCCTAGGGGCTTTGAGTGAGAATTTTTCTACAGATTTAGCTGCTGATTTCAACCCTTTGAAGATTTTGGAGCTGACTGGCAATACAATCAGTTGCAAAACCCTTTTTTCATGCACTTACCTGTACTTTGAGATCCATGCCAAAATCCACAACAAACTGAAAACATGCATCAAGTCTAACCTCCGCGATCTTAACTTTCAACATGCTTATCGGGCTGAGAAAAAGAACGGTGCAGTCACTCAACTGGGCTGCAAACTGCTGAATCGTGCAATGCGCACACTGTCATGGTTATACTGTATTCCACATGCGAGAGAGCGGTCACATGACCGCATGTATGCGATCGGTACAATCGGAGGCACACGCCAAGTACATTCTTCTCTGCTGCTATTTTCCATTGAGAGAAGCAGATAAAAGTCTAGTCGGCATGTGACTGCATCTATGCAAATCGCATACAAGCGTGACTGCCCACTCGCACTGGGGATACAGTATAAGGCCGGGGGTCACACTAGTGAATATTCTCTCATGCAAGAGAATCAGGCAGATTATGCTAACGACACGCGGATCAAACTGTCACAGTTTGATGCAATTCTCTCACATAAGAGAATCGGAGCACAGGTGTGGGGAAGAGGAGAACAAAAATATCTCCATTGACTGTTGATGTGCCCAGGGGATGGGGACGACTCGGCACCCGGGCTTTGTTGTTGCCTGATCTCGGGGGATGTCAAGGTGGTCGGCTCCCGGGCCCGTACCCTGGGGTCACTCTTAAAAGAAAGGGGGGAGTTATATGGGATAGGGAATGTTCATGACGCCACCTGTGGTGTCTGGTGAGGATCACCAGCGCTGCGACAGTCCTCTGAGGCCGGTGTTTAGGTAGTTTAGGTGGTGCGGCTCCCCACAGGTGGAGCGGGGACTCGGGGCAGTGTAGAAAGGGTGTAGAATAGAGCGTTGGCGGGTGCAGAGCCGCGGAGGAAAGAACAAACAAAGGCGGTAGTTGAAGTCATCCAAGTCTTTACTCACTTTGGTGTTTAGTCAGCTCAGAGCTCCTCTCTGCTGTCACACGGCGAGCTGCGGCCGCCAGGGTGGGGTTCAGCACTCTCCAGCTAGTTAAGGAGCACTTGTCAGGAACCCGCTCTAGTGTGTCCCTCTCTTGTTCAACTTCTCCCTCCTTGTGTCCCCTACTGAGTCCCGTACAGGTACTGCGATGTCCCTTGTGGGTAATGTGTAGTTCCCGGACCAACTGGGTGCCCTTTTTGGTGACTTGTGGTGAGAACGTGGCGTAAGGCCGGGTCCCTCTGACCGGGGACAGAGACGGTTATAACTCTGCCCTGAGACCAGCGACCGAGGACCCTCAGCCGGCTGCAGCCTTGTGCCGACTTGTCGTCCCAAAGACCCACTACCAAAGACCTTGTTATTAAAATGGCCTCCAGTTATATAGAATTCTAGTAAAGTGCTTAGGTAAATGCTTCCTCCACCCTCACTCACTACGTGGTTCCCCCTAACTTTGGTCGCCCCCCCCAACTCCTCCATTCAGGCCCGGGTCAGCACTATGGTGCTTTAGGCCCCCTTTAGAACTGGAGTGGTGTAGTGTTGAGTGTGTGGTAGGGGGTCCTGTGTAGTACTCCATCCTTACCTGGGAGGAGATACCACACCTTCTGAGGTGCAGTACCCCTGTGGCAACTGAATCCTCAGGGGCGCCACATTGTGCGAGTACATCGGACTACACTCGGATGACATCCAAATGCAGTCCAATTTTTCACTGGCACCCCTAAACTTGAATGGGCGAGTGCGAGCCAATCATCGGATGCACTTGGCATGAGATAAGAAAAGGGAGGGAAAAAATAAAAATCGCAGATCTGTGCTGCCTCACTGAATAACATTGGTCTGGTGCAATCTGAATTTTTATCAGATAGCACTCGTCTGATTTATTCGTTCCTGTGAGCGACCCCTAATCATGACAGTGTGCGCAATGCATAATTTGGCAGTTTGCAGCCCAATTGAGTGACTACATACTTTTTTCTCAGCCCAAAAAATACTGATCAAAGATGTTAGACTGGTTGCAGAAATCAGCAGCTAAGACCACGTTCACACTTTCAGTATTTTATATTATTATTTGTAAGTCAAATACGCTCAGGTAAAACCACAACAGAAACTGTAGTAGGCAAAAAAAAAAAAATCTGAAAAGGAAAGATGGTCCACAAGGTATTTAGAAAGGGCAATAATGCAGAATAAATATTTATAATCCAATTCTTTCTATTTTTGTCTGCCTAAGGGGACAGGGATTAAAGATGAAATGTGCTGATAGAATGTGATAATAGTTGGAATAACAATTACCAACATGGCTGAAGTTATATGTAGTGTAAGGTAAGACGTGACGTCACCAATCAGGTCAGTTTTTTTACTTTTCAAAAGGCTTTTGAGAAATGAAAGCTGAAGTCTATTGCACTTTTTCCTGGAATTTTTTGTTCCTTCCTAGTATCAGTTTCATTTTCTCATAATATTGAGGTAAACATTAGAGCTTATTCACAAGTCCATGTGACTGTTTTATGTCCCCCCCCCAAAAAATACATATATTTTTGTTTTTTTAACTTTATGATGGTTCATCTTTCATCTGTTTGCATTCACTTGAATGGGAAAGTCTTTTCTGCAAAACTGATCAAAGAACATACATTTTTTAATTTTGTTTTATTGGAAAGGGGGGGGGGGGGGGTGTTGCGGACCATCGGTTGCAAAAAAGCACAGACATGTAAATAGAATGTGTGTGATGTCCAAAAAAAAACCAAAACATTTCTTTTTAGTGAGTTTCCGAGGCGGAAACTCTACCAAAAAAAGAAAATGTTATCCCCACAACTGTATCAATAAAATTTGTCAAAGCCAGATATCAGATGTATCAAAAACCGCAGCGTCAAATTGCATGCAAAAAAAAAAACAAAAACACAAGAAACCTTAGGCCATGTTCACACATTGCGCTTTTTTTGCAAATTTTCAGCTGCGTTTTACAGTACCAGCGAAGTCTATGAGATTCCAGAAATCTCATGCACACACATTGGTTTTCGTTTGAGCAATATTTTGTGCTTTGCATGTTTTTTTTGCAGAGTAGAGCATGTCATTTCTTTCAGCGTTTTTTCACCCATTTGAAGTAATGGGTAGTGAAAAAACGCTGGAAAAAAAATAAAATAATGCACCAAAAGTGCATGTGTCAGTTTTTTCAGCGTTTTTTTGTGCCAAAACCTGATGTAATAGAATGACTTTTTTTTTTCTTTTTTCACTGAACTTTATGTACATGCACAAAGACTAAAGGACAGGGAAAAAAAACTCAGCAAAAACCAAGCAAAATCCTGAACAAACCTCCCTGGCAAGAGATCAGGTTTTGCTGCAGAAAAAAAAAAAAAACACGCTGAAAAAATGCAATGTGAACATAGCCTCATAGGTGCAGAAAATCTGCAACATCGAAAACCCACCAAAAGCGTTTAAGGCACTAAATGCACATGCTATTTTTGATGCATTTTTTTTAATGACCAAAAGGCAGGAACGGGTTACAGAAGAATGAGAAATATAGGAAGAGGTTGTATACCTCTCCTAGTTGGATCCACTACTGCCTGGGCTCAAAAGCTGCATCAAAAATTGCAGGTATGTTTATGGAAAAAAAAAAAGTAAAAAGCTCTAGTGTTGTTCAGCTAAAGCAAAAAACCCTAAGGGCTTGTACACATGCTATGGTTTTTTTTCCAAGGGTTAAAAAACACTGCATTTGATAGCACCAGCTAGGTGAAAGATTTCTGAATCTCACACACATGCTGCATATTTTTTCCCTTGTGGATTTGATCCCAAGTGTTTATCCAAATTTGCAGTGTGTCAATTGTTTCAGCGTTTTGCAACTTTTTCACCTATTCAAATGAAATGGGAAAATAAATGCATCAAAAACATGAATACTCTACACAGCATTTCTCTTGCCAATACGGCAGTATTTTTCAGCAGATTTTTCTGCTGTAAATACGGAACACGTACACATACCCTATAGGGTTTTAATTTCACCTCATCCACATGCTACAGTATTTTGTGTGTCTTTAAATCCCCAGTATTTCTATTGCAGAAATGCATCTATTTGATGCAAATTTTACCCATTCATTTCAATGGGGACCCTAAATCCACTGGCCTTGGCACGATTTAATTTTTCCACAACAAAAACAAAAAAAATGCACATAAGGCATGAATAAGTTTTCAAAATATGTGCAGAATTTAGATGAAATCTTGTGGATGTCAAATTTACAAATCCTCGCCAAATATGCAAAGTGTGAATCCTGACAAAGTATATTTATATGCATTCTGATTTCCATGGGAAAAAACATCTAACTTACTTTTGTAATGAAATCTGTAGCAAAAAGCCAAAACAGATGATTTCTACTATAGACTGGTAGTTAAACTGCGTCTGCTCCATACATGGATTTGGCCACTTGCAATGAGGTTCATCTACATATGGCTACTTGAGAGACAATATATTTTAACTGTTTTTACATCTATGGGGGGAAAAAAATCCAAGACCATAAGACAATAAGGATTTTCCACTCAAACGGGCGTCAGTCTGTGGGTTGAGTTTATATGGGTTTCGGAGGAGAAAATTTGCAAAAAAAATATATATTTTTATGTCCAGGTTTTTTCATGCAATTTTTCCAAATCAAAGCCAGAAATTGATCTAAAACAAAAGACACCTCTAAAAAGTTACTTTACCTCCTCTTGAATGCACTTCTGGCTTTTGGGTCGAAAAACCAACAAAAACTTGAAGGTGTGACCGCAGCTTAAGGGTATGTGCACTCAACAACTTTTTTTCAGGCATTTGATCTTGTCAAGTCTTTAAATAAGACGCTTCTGAAAATATTGTCCTTTTTACTTTACTTAATGTGTTTTTTTTTTTTTAGGGGAGAATTTTGTACTGACATTTTCCAGGTTTGTTTGTTTTTTTAAACTCCATTCAATAAATGAAGAAACTGCTAAGCGGATACCCAAAAAGTGTGTGTTTCCACTGTACTATTGTCAGAAACTATAATCATGCATTGTAAACAGGCTGTCACCCACCCAACAAACTCAGGTATTAAAGAACCATGCAGGTCAGAAGTGCCTGATATTTTATTCTTATTGTCCATGTCTTGATATTGAATACTTTATGCAGATTGCCACTATGATTTGGAATTTAACATTGAAGTTTCAATAAACGTGGAAGTTTTTAAAGCAGTGAGTGCTGGCGATTTTCTGGGTTCAAGCATCGTTGGGAAAAGCCATTTACGCCCTGCACCAATTAGGTGAGTTGAATGGAATTACGTCATCTTTTAGTTACCCGATAAACAAGCAAAACGCTCGTTCATCAAGTGAAATTACCATCTTTTAGTGTACTTTTAAGAAAAAAAAAAAAAAAATCATCGCTCTCTGCAGCACAGTCTATATAGTGTCCTTTATTAACTGGACATGTGCTGCCGAGAACAATAACAGCCTATGATCACAGTATTACTGATCCTTCTGTGTGCATGGGAAGTGTCTATATGGGCTATTAAACAACCGCGGATCAGCATACACGTAGCTGATGAATGTTCATTTAACTCCATAGATCATTCAGAATATCGCTTCGCAGAGTGTCTCATCTGAGAGAATCGGGCCAGTTATGCTAATTACACCCTGATCGCACAAAATACAGAAAACAATACACACTTTCTCCATCATCTTCATTCTATCAGTCCTTGAAAAATCAGACTGCACGCAGATGTCATCCGAGTGCAGTCCAATGTTCTCCACGGACTCATTGACTTGCATGGCCGATAATCAGATCCAGCGATTTTTTTTCCTTGAACCGGCTCTGTCCAAGGAAAATGTCAGACACGTACACAGCCCCTTAGAATAATTTTGTTCTCGGCACGATCCAATGTTTTGGCGGGTCCCACGCTGACCGAAAATACGGTCATGTGCACCTGCCCTAAAATACACAAAAGGCCTCTTTCACTCATTTAGAAACTAAGGCAAAAAGCGTGTAAAAACTGCCATGTCACATTTTATTATGCCCTTTTTTTTTTTTGTTCTGAAGTTTTTAAAAGTTCCCAAGAGAAGTCTAGGGGAAAAAAAAACCCCCGACTATATCTAAAGTAAACCGCTTGGACAATAAATGCCAATGATTTCTAAAAATTCTACGAAAAATACCAGTGGTCCAAAATGCTTTGTATGTAGCTATTTACATAGTTTGGTGCTTTACTTTAAAGTAACATTAGACCATAGTGATTTGGGGGCAAAAAAAAAAAAAATCACTCCCCAGCAAATGTGAGGATAAAAACCATCTGCCCAAAGTTTCAGGCATCAAAACAAGTATGTATGTATAAGGCAATGAAAAATTCAGTGTGAACGATCCCCAAAGTCTGAAGCAAACCATAATCTACAAATAACTTAATTCATATATTGAAACTATATCTAACACAGAGACAGATATTATGCACATCAAATCGACATCATCTTACAGTGACAACAAAATGGACGAGTTTTAACTTATTTCCATCGACATGGCGACTTTTTTTTTTTGTGGGGGGAGAAGGAAGGGGACGGGGGTCCCGGAGTGGAAGCAGAATTTACCAAGAAATTGACTTGTTGCGTTTAAGTCTTCGGCAGTTAAGATTCTTTGGAAATGCCCTCATTTAGTGCAGATTTTGCCCATTCCTTTAAACAGGGGGACCCTAAATCTGCAGGTTGAAAGTGTTATCCCGACGTTGTTTTATAGCATTCACGCAACATAATAAAACATTTTTTTTAAAAAAAAAAAGCATAAACTTTAGATGCGGATTTCAGTTTAGAAATCAGTGAAGAAAATCTGCACCAAATACATGTGAACCTGGAAAGAAAAAAAAAAAAAAAATTCTTCGAAGAAAGAGAATATTTATTAAAATACATTTTAAAAAAATACGGTGAATGAATGACAAAAAAAAAAAAAAAGGGAGGGGTGTTCTAACCTAGAAGAAGGGCACTGAATGGGTTAAATAATTAGAAGGACACCACTAAAAGCACACGTCCCATGGTGCTGTATGGACAGATCCCTACGTGCATTTTTTTTCCCTTGACAGACTTCTCAATGCAACTCCATTCTGCAAATGGTTAAATGAAGGTCTCCCCCATTTCCTCCATGCAATCCCCCCCAATACCTGCCTCGTACACACCATGCATTCTGCCTGCAGACTTTGCATGAAGTTGTTGCTCTTATTAACGTGTTTTATTATTATTTTTTCCTGCATTATTTGTCCTTTGCCTTCTGAGCTGTCATTTCTATCAGATCACAAAGTCTTGGAAGAGAAGAAAGAGTGAGAGGGGGCAAGTGCCAATAGAGGGTCGCAGCTAGCCCTGTATCCCCAGCTATCCATGCACTGCTAAAGTGCAGCTGCCCCCTCCCCTGCTCACACATATACACAACATCCTCCTACAGGAATACATTGTTGCAAACTTGGGAAGCTCTTAAAAAAGCCCAGAAGCCCCAAAAAGGGTGGAAAAGCCCCTCAGCAGCCAGCTCAGACTCCCCCCTGTCTGAGGAGACCCGTTGCAGAGCTTTTTCTTACCCGTCCGGACTTTTTCCAGGCAGATTTGCAGGGCCCGGTGCGCCGCTCTCTCTCCCCTCAGCTCCTCACCCCCCACCGCTGCTCACTGCCTCATTCCAATATGGCCCAGAGGCCGCCACTGCGCATGCGCCTCGCTCTCCTCCTTCACTCTCTGCCTTCTTTAATTTTTTTTAGGGCATTTTTCGCTCTTCCTCCACCCACTTTTTTTTCCTCTTTAGCTTTATTTTGCCACCCTCTCCCCCTCCTTCAACTCTCCCCTTCTCCCCACTCACGGTGTTTAGGGGTGCACTTTTGTTATTTTTTTAATGACATGTCATGTAATAATAGTAAGGTGCCTCGGAAGTGTCTTAATCACAGGAAGTGCTGTCAATTTCGAGTTTCTGCACAGAAGCCTTGATAAAAGCCCAACAGAGGGATTTTGATTGAAGAAACAATGTTGTGGACCGTGTTCACATGAATAACTTTGGGGGATAATGATATTAATCATCTGTAGATGGCAGAGGACTCCTGTGGACCCACATATGGCCACTAAGGCAGGGCTGTGTGCACAGGAATTGGTGAAAACCCCATGTTATGTCCCCTCAATGGTGAATATTCACTATTAACTCTGTATGTGCTGACTATTGGGGGAGGGGGTGCTGTGTGACAGATATGTGGTCAGGACTCATATACAGATCTCTATGGATATACGTGTGCAGAGGAGTATATATGCCTGATTCCTTCCCCCCATCCCCCTAATATATTATTGCAATGAGATTTGTCAATACGATCAATAACAAATTATTAGTGAAAGGACAGGTGCAGATGGACGTATTTTAGGTCTGGGTGACATCTGATAAAACATCCGATCGCCCTCTGACCAATGTTATTCTATGGGGCCGTTCACATGTCCGATATTGTCTGCAGGAAAAAGTCGCAGCTTGCACGATTTGCATACGATATTCGGATCACACTCAGCCATGCAAGTCAATGAGTGCGTGCAAACTATCGGACTGCACTCGGATGACATCTGAGTGCAGTGCGATTTTCACAGAAAGTAATGGAGAAGATGGAGACTTTTTTTTTCCATCTTTTCCTCATCCAAGAAACTTGGATCACACTCTGATTACCACAATCGGCCCGATTCTCTCGGATGAGAGAAAATACGCTCATGTGACCTTGGCCAAAAGCAGAGTATTTGCCCTCAGCAATCAATCAGGATTTTATTTCGTAGGGTAAGTTTCCACAATGAGTATTTGGTGCTTTTTTTTTTTGCATAGCGTCTTGGGCTACGTTCCCACAATGAGCTTTTGGTGAGTTTTTGATGTTGCAGATTTTCTGCACCATATCTGCATCCATTAAGTAAAATAGGTTACATAAATTTTTTTGAAAAATGCAAATGAAAAAAATAATCAAAAGCTCATTCTGGGAACCTAGCCTTAGGTTACTTACGTTTTTTCATTACATTTTTTCTGCAATTTTTTTAACATGTTTTTATCATGTTTTTGGCACTGCTTTTTTTCTTATTGATGTATCATGCCTTTAATAAAGCTGCTTTGTTTTTGATACTTCCTGGTATTTGGCTTTGATATAACTTTATTGCTATACTTAGATGAGGATTACGTGTGTTTTTGATGCTTTTCCACCGCATAAACACACTAAAAATGCATGTTTGTTTTTTTCTTGTGGATTTTTCGCACCTAATGCAAGTCTATGGGGAAAATCTGCGTGGAAAACTCAGCGTATCTGCAAGAGAAATTGAGATGTTGCGGATTTGAAACACGCACCGCAGGTCAGTTTATACTAAGTAAAAAAAGTAGTACAGTGGGCAGGAGATTCCTATAAATCCCATCCACTTTGCTGGAACTGGAAGACGCTGCGTTTTTGACGCAGAAAAAATATGCAGCAGCATCAAAAATGCACCAAAAGCTCATCGTGGGAACGTAGCCTTATATAGTTGCAGCAAAGTAGATTAGATGCGGAAAATCCCCAGATCAACAATTCCCATGGGGTTTTAGGCTATGTGCCCACTATGCAGAATTGACGCAGAACATTTCCGCAGCGTTTCTGCATGTCCTTGCCAGTAAAAACGCATGCGGATTTTACACGCGTTTTTCAAATGCATTGAGTAGGCAAATCCGCATGCGGTTTTGAAGCGTTTTTACATGCGGATTTGCCATGCGTTTTTCAAATGCATTGAGTAGGCAAATCCGCATGCGGAAACGCACAAATAATGGACATGTTGCGTATTTTTCCGCACTGAAAATCTACTGCGGAAAATTCCGCAGCATGTGCACAGACCATGCAGATTATCATTGGGGACAATGGGGCACGTATTACCAAGCGTTTTTAAAGCGTTTCCGCTGCGGAAATTCCGCAGCAAAAATGCTTGAAAAACGCATAGTGGGCACGCAGCCTTAAAATGCACTCAAAAACGCAATAAAGAAATGCAAGTATCGTATTTTGGTAATAGGTGCAGAAAATCTGCAGCATCAAAACCAAATACTTATTTGGGGAATTTAGCCTTAGAATTTGTGCACAAACCATCTTTTCCAGGCTGGTGATCCCACCAAGTTTTTCAAGAGAAAGACTTTTCAGGAAATCTGTTTATCACTTATTTATTTATTTTTATTTATTTATTTTTATATTGTTTCTTGAGCTTTTTTTCAACATTATTGGGCGCCGACATTTTTTTTGTGATTTTTTTTTTTGTGTTGTTTTCCGTAACTCCATTCAACACTGAAAAAAAACGTTATTGGTAATTCAAGCAAAAATGCCAGCGAAATGTTCAAAAACGCCTGGGCATATTTTGAGTTTTCCCATCATGGATTCTTTGGAAACCTGAAGTGGTTAAAAGAGGCTCAAAAGACTGAACATATGAACGGCTATTCATTTTTACATAGAAATGCCTGCGTTCATTCTTTTCAGTGTTTTCTGGGCGCTTTTTAGGTGGATTTTGGAGCGTCGGACCCACCTGAAAAAAATGTTGCGTGCACATGCTCGTATAGGACTGTAAGAAAATAAAAGCTGTCTCCTGATTTGCTCCACTTTTTTTTTTTTTGCTTAACCTCCCCCATTGCCTTTTTACTCCATACAAAGAGATTATCCCAACATATATAATCTATCCGCAGGATCCAGCCAGGACCCCCACCGATCACAAGAATGGAGGTCCTAAGCCGCTGTTTTGGAGGAATTTGAATAGAGCGATGGTCACACATGCGCACTTCTGCTTCATTTTATATCTGACTATTTCTATATGTTTCCTGTAGTCTTTGTAAGTGGATCAGCGGGATTTATAGGTGACCATTTCTTTATTTAAACTCCCCCAAAATCAGGGACTTAAGGCTTCACCCCATTATATTGATCCTGGGCTCCCACCCGTGGGTCCTCCAAGGATTAAACAGTATCCTGTTATAACTTTATTCTCTTTTGTATGTGGAAAAAACATCTTTCATTTTTCGTTTCTATAGCAAGATTTGGGACATTTATAATGTATTAATAATAAATTATATTGACAAAAAATAAAATAACGCACAAAAAAAACTACATGAATATTCGTACAGACACACAAATATTGGTTCATTGCATTCATCAACACATAAAAATGCTTTTGACCCAAAAAGCTAGAAGCCAGATAAAAACATAAGTCCTCGCTTTTGTCTCCTGCAAAATTGTAAAAAAAATGTCAGTCTTTCTTTGGAAATGTAAAAAATGTTCTAGGTATAAGGCTCTTTTATGTTAGTGTCAAGTATTTCATTCATCACAAATGTTTTTAAAAAATACTGAATTCCTAGATGGAAACATAAAAACACAAATGTGAACAGAGCCTAAACCATTCCTTGATAATAACTAGCATGTAAATTGCAATATTAACCGAGCCTCTTCGATGAGCTTTCATTACATGTGTTTTTGCCTGGAGCAATATTATCTGAGTTATTTTCTCCATCTTTTATTTGCACTCATATTTGCACACCAGTTCTTCTGCAAGCTGATTTCACACGTTGCAAATTTCTACCCGCAACGTTATTCCATCTAAGATCCGCACATATTTTCCGCTCTTATTCATGCATTATAATATGCAATTTTGTTGTGGAAATGCACTAAAAATCAACAAAAAAACAATGCTAGGTCAGGGATTTAATCCACCAATTTAGGTGGAAAATCTGCATTAAAAAGGTGCAATTTTGCAACCGAAATTTACATGCCGTGGATTAAAATAACGCAACAGAAGGCAATCTTCGCTCAGATTCCACACACACGCAAAAAAATGCTGCATGTGGATGAGATTAAATTAGAAGTCATCCACTTTGATGGTACTGTAAAAAGATGCAGGCTTTACATATGCACCAAATAGGTACGGTGTGAACCAAGTCTAAAATGCTCCTATACTCACTAGTACAATTCAGGCTCCAAATGGTTAATAAATAATAATGCCTATAAGATAAACACAAAGAATTCTATAGACATAGATAAGCCTATGCTTAAATAAAAAAGTAAACAATAAGATTGTTTACAATTAACAAAATGCAAAGTGAACGAACAAAAGAGAAATCTAAATGACATCAATATTTGATGTAACTGGCCTTTGCGATCAAAACATCATCAAAGCATCAATTAGTCTTGGTACACCTCCACACTGCTTTGAAGGAATTTGGACTAGAAGTTGTCCCAAACATCTTGTAGAACTAACCACAGATCTTCGTTGGACGTAGGCTTGTGCAAAGCCTTCTGTATCATAAACCCAGACAGAGTTTATTTTGTTGAGACCAGGGCTATCAAGGGTCCATATCACCACTTCCAAGACTCCTTGTTCTTCTTTACGCCGAGTATACTTCTTACTGACATTGGCTGCATATTTGGGGTCGTTGTCCTGCTGCAGAATAAATTTGGAGTCAATCTGACGCCTCCCTGATGAAACTGCATGAAGGATAAGTATCCGCCCGTATCTATCAGCATTGAGGACACAATCTTGACCAAATTCCCAACTCTATTTGCTGAACTGCAGCCCCAGACTTGCAGGGAACTTCCACCATGTTTCACTGTTGCTTTGCCTTCACCATATTTCACTGATTTGTTAACCAGCCTGAAGAAGGAGCCTCTGTGCTCTGAAATCGTACAAACATAATTCTTCTGATTAGCCAATAAAGGAATCACTCCTAGAATACTTTTATAATTTTTTGGCATAAAAGTATTTACTTCGTCTGTTACCTGCAGAAGCTCATTATTGTACTGCTCCCCACCCCTTTGGCGAATAAACTGCTAAATATTTCTCATTTTGGCTCATCGGTCCAGAGCACCTGCTGCCATTTTTCTGCACCCCAGTTCCTATGTTTTTTTTCTGCAGAATTAAGTCACTTAGTCTTGTTTCCATGTCACAGTGATGGTTTTTGGTCATAATTCTTCAATAATGACCACTTCTAGCCAGACTGCTTTGACCAGTAGATGGGTGTAGCTGTGCCCCACTGGTTTCTGATAGTTCTGAGCTGATGGCACTGCTGGACATCGTCCAATTTTGGAAGGGAAGTAAGCATGATGTGTCTTTCATTTTCTATACTAAGTTTCCTTGGCCGATAACTGCATCTATGGTCCCCAACATTACCATTTTTTGGTGCCCTCAATGCTGAAAAATAAAGTAAGATACTAAATTATCATGCAATACCATTAGGGAGGTGCCTGAGTGGCTACAAATTTATTTTTCAGAAGAACAAATATACAACCAATGTTATTTAGAACTATCTTCAGCATAATGATTTGCAAAAATTCTTTGCAACTACAAGTGTACCGAGAAAAACGGATGCAATTTTGGAGGCAAAAGGACAGTCACACAGAATATTGATTTGATTCACATTTATTTTGGGCTTATTCACTTTACATTTTGTTTTTGATAAAAAAAAGAAAAAAACTATTAACACTTCTATTTTTGAAAGCATTCTTACTTTGAGGCAAATTTTTCCACATTTATCACCCACTCCTGGTTTTGGCTCCCACTCCTGAGAAAAAATACTGACCGAATACTGACCAAATACTGATAGTGGGGCCGTGGCCTTAGTGATATCCCAATCTCCTAAAGTCATGGCATATCTATAAAAAGTGTTTCCCAACTTCAGTCCTCAAGAGTCACCAACTGATCCTGTTTTCAGGAATTCTGTCACCTGTGGTGGGGACCACTTCTCTAGAATATGCCATCAGTTTATGATCATTTGACGTCTGATCTCTAGGAATGAAAGGAACACAGTATAGTAGAGTGATAGTATAGCGCTTTAGAGATAGTATAGTGCTGTGCTTTCTTTATTGTTTTTCCTTTGCACAACAGCCTTTGGCCACTTGCTTTAAAGGGCACACAAGTGCATCCCCATTCAAGTGACTGTGGCTGGCTGTAGTTTTCTAAATAGCCAAGTGGTTGGGAGTGTCACCGTTCAGGAAAAAATTATAAGGGAACACAGACTACACCAGCTACAACATATGCTTCTTATCAAGATCAGGGGTTGGACTCCTACTAATTTTAAGTGATGGAATATCCTAGAGATACGCTATGAGTTTGAAAGATGGGAAAAACAATTTAAAGGGGTTGTCCTATGAAAACCAGTTATCTCCTATCCACATTATAGGTGATAACTTGTTGATCGGTGAAGGTCAGACTGCTGGGACCTGCATGATCGGCAGAACGGGGAACTTTTATCCCTGCAAGAATGCAGCGACAGTGCGCATGAGCGACCTGATTTCTCCATCAACCCCATGGAATGAGAATGAATGGAATGATGGCGGGGCGCTTGCCTTTACCATGCCATTTTGTAATGGAGATAAAAGTTCACTACTGGGGATAAAAATTTTCCTATTGGTCCAGGTCTCTGCAGTCGAACCAACACTGATCAGCACGTGTGTGTTTTATATATATATATATATATATATATATATATATATATATATATCCTATGGATAGGTGATTAAAGGGGTTGTACAGTGAAAATAAGTTAACAATGGAAGGAGATCGCTAGTCAGGAACAGCTTATTGGCTATCACTTCATGTAATTTGGCCTGAATATTCTTATGAGTCAATGCCATCAGTTAGTTATGATTCCTTGGGATCCATTTAAAACCAGGTCCCTGAGATGTTCAGTCACCTGGTAGCCTGAATCTACGTATTAGTTCAAAAAGACATAGACATTTTATTAAATATGATGAACAATCCAATTATTCTTTTTCTGTCTGTGCTATACTTCAATAGCTGAGTGTCTCATATAGACAATGCAGAATAAAGCCAATTTGAGAGTAGAGCAACACTAATATATTACAACCCCATGTCCCTGCCAAACCAGAAGTTTTATGACCCAAAGTGACAGCTTAAAGAAACCTGTTAGATCAGGTCTATTAAAGGGGTTATCCAGGCTTGGGGCTCAAGTCTGCAGTCACTCTGTGCCCTCGCAGCATGCTGCGCACAGTGCGCACTGTCAGGGTTATCCGGTCATGTGACCGCAAGTATGTGTTTTGTATTGAGCAAGGCTGCGCACGTCTAGTCGGCGTGTGGCCGAATATATGTGACGCACCCCTGGGCCTGTGTCGCGCAGCGTTGCGCACTCGGGAGCTTACCCGGAGCCGGATCTGTTGAGGGTTGTAGTCTCGTGGCGGTGACCCGGTCCGTGCCCAGGGAGTCAGACTAAGTGGCGCTGTATTAGTGGTAGATGTTGTACGACTACGCCACCCGTTGAATGCACCGAAGGAGCTGCCGCTGCAGGGCAGACCGCTGAGGCCGGTGGTAGGATTGTGCAGCGTGATAGTATCACCCCCAACGGGAGGGGTATGGCCTCAGGGCAGCCGACGTGGATGATGGGGGTAGCAGGAACCACTCGGAGACGGTACGGTGTAGTTCAGGGTCTTTACTGGTGACAAAGATAGACCCTCCCGGAGTACTGGCTAGCGATTGGGGCCTGGTCAGTCCTTGAGCAGATGGGATCTCCCCTGGCCAGGCGGAGTTGTAGGCCTCCCAAACTAACTGTACTCTTCTGGCTACCTTGCTAGAGGCGGGTATAAGTAGCCCACGTCCCTGAGTGTACCGTGTGGTGCTCACCCGTATGGCCGGTGACTCGGGGCCTTCTAGTAGCTTCCGCTCCACGACGGCGGTGCTGGTCCCACGCGTGTGACCGTGCCTTCGGGTTTCTTGGCCAGAGGACCTGAATTCCCCTGCCGGTCGGTTTCTGCTGCTGGATAGGAGTTAGTCCCCACAGCCTCGGACTCCGGGTCCGGTGATAACTTCTCAGTCAGGGCGAGCTCTGCAGCTGCCAGCCCCTGACTCTTTGTAGTACTGCTCCCACAGAGCTCCTGTTGTTTCTTCCTATGCTGCTTCTCTTCTCTGTCTCTACTTCTTCTCTACTCACTAACCCTGCCTCAGCCCTAGGTTTATATAGGGGAAGTTCTTCCCCTCCCAGGACTGGGCAGGAGGTGTGGCATGCACAGGATCCCTGACCAAGAGACCTCCCACCTGCTCTCAGACATAACATTGCCGTTACTGTGGAAACCAGACCCCTGGGGTGCCACATTCCCCCCTAGTGAAATTTAGTACTCCGGGACTAAACATATTTTTAGAAAAACATAACAAGGTATAAACAATAATAATACAATAAGAAAAACACATAAAGATGGTTACGGCATGTCCGCAACCGGGTGCAGTCTTTGAAGAAAAGCAAGGTGTCCATTTCACCAAAACAGGGAGACGTAACCAGGTAGGGGTCTGTCCTGCCCCGAGTCCTTAACAGTCTTTAGTCCATTCCTAGGTTACGCTCCAACCATGTACAAGGATTCCCGGTAAATCCACCAAGGACTCCTATAAATAACTAGAAACACATAATTATACACAAGCAACAAGAAAAACAGGTAACCACAAATAAAACAATTTATACACTTCAAATCCTCCAACGTGCGGGTAACTGGCCTCTAGTGGCCCTAGTGGACCTACGGAGCTGACTGTCTAGCCCTGAACTACAGGGTGTAGGAGCTGTCAAGGGTAAACTGGGCAGCTGTCTACCGGCTCTTTGGCTCACTAGGGGTACGGCAGGCTCACTATAAGCAGAGGGTTGATCCTCCTGTTCTGCTTGTGTGGAGTCTTCTGCCTCCTGGACCGGCTGCTCTTCCAGCTCTACCTGTTGCTCCGTAGGCACTTGGGATGCTGGTTGGAGGAACGTGAGGACGGGTACCACAACTGCACCATTGACTTGAGTCCAGGACCGAGGGAAGTCTCCGAGCACAGTACTAACCATATCCTCCCTTTCCTCTACGGGTCGATGGTCTTCTTGTTCCTCTTCAGGGTTCCGTAGCTGTTCAGGACACTTCTTCAGGTGATCCCGGGATACAATGGCTATGGTCTCCCCTCCGTCTTTACTGATGGTACAGACTTTCGGGTTCTCGTGGCTTGAGGGCAGTACGGTGTACGGGTCCTTCTCCCACTGGTCGTCCAACTTGTGGAGCCGTCTTTTCCTCTTCAAGACCTGCTCTCCGGGTACCAGGGGAACAGCGGGAGCATACTGGTTGTAAGTTTTCTCTTGTCTTTCCCTAGCCTGACAGAGACTTCGCTCCACGCTCTCCTGTACTTTCCGGTACTGCTGCTGCCTCTCTGTGTCCCAGTCTGCTTCTGGTGAAGTGTCCTCGGGTGTCAGGACTCCCATTTCCAGGTCAACAGGTAACTTACCAGGTCTCGCCCTCATTAGGTAAGCCGGGGTACAGTTGGTGGAACCTACCGGGATGTGGTTGTATAGGTCCACCAGATCGGGCAGCTTCTCAGGCCACAGACTGCGTTCTTCCAGGGGCAACGTTTTCAGGAGATCCATTACCACCTGGTTCATTTTCTCACAAAGTCCATTAGTTTGCGGATGATAGGGTGTCGTCCTTATCTTCCGGCAGCCATACAGATTGCAGAATTCCTGGAAGACCTCCGCTTCAAAGGCAGGTCCCTGGTCCGTCAGCACTTGGTCCGGGTACCCGTGTGGACGGCAGAAGTGCTGCTGGAAGGCTCTAGCTGCTGTTTGAGCCGTTAAGTCCTTAACGGGGACGAAAACCAAGATCCGGGAGTAATGATCCACAATGGTTAACGAGTAGACGTAGCCACTTCTGCTTGGGGTCAGTTTTACATGATCCAAGGCTACCAGTTCCAACGGCTGCCGGGTGACGATGGACTGCAGGGGAGTCTTCTGGCTGGCACGGTCCTTCCTTCTTAGGTTGCACGGGCCACAGTCTCTGCACCACCTCTCGATGGTTCCCCTCATGCCTACCCAGTGGAACCGCCCACGCAGCAGGAACTCCAGCTTCTTCCATCCGAAGTGTCCAGCCCCGTCGTGGTATGCCTCCATCACCATGGCTGCGTCTCTCCGTGGCACCACTACTTGCCAGATTAGTTCATGCGTCCGGGAGTTAACCATTCTGCGGCACAACTTCCCCTTGTAAAGGAACAGTCGACTCTTCTCAGCCCACAGTTGCTTGGCTTCCTCCGGAGCGTCTGGGTCAAGGCGAGCCTCTGGCCGAGTCAGCATCTCCTTTACCAGCCGGACGGCAGGGTCACTGTCTTGCGTTTCCTCCCAGTTGTAGTGAGGCAAGGGGTTAAACGTAGCGGCTTGCTTACTCCTTACCCGATGGGAATACTGGATAGTCCCATGACGGTGGAACGCGGGGAGTTCGACTTCTTCCAGTCCCTCTGGATCTTCTCCTACGTCCGGTAGGTTTGGCATCCTGGACAGGGCGTCCGCGTTGGTATTGGAGCGTCCTGCCCGGTATTTGATTGTGAACTCGTAGTTGGACAGACGGGCCATCCATCTCTGCTCTAGGGCACCGAGTCTTGCCGTGTCCAGGTGTGTCAACGGGTTGTTATCCGTGTACACGGTGAACCGGGAAGAAGCGAGGTAGTGCTTAAAGCGTTCGGTGACTGCCCACACCACTGCCAGGAACTCTAGCTTAAATGAGCTGTAATTCTCAGGGTTTCTTTCGGTGGGTCGCAGTTTTCGGCTAGCGTAAGCGATTACTCGTTCTTTCCCCTGCTGGATCTGGGACAGTACGGCTCCTAGCCCGATGTTACTTGCATCGGTGTAGAGGATAAAGGGCTGGCTGTAATCAGGGTACGCCAGGATTTCATCCCCCGTGAGGGCCATCTTCAGCTGGCGGAAGGACTCTTCTTCTAACTTCTCCCATTTGAAGGGCGGCTTCTGGTTCTTGGCCTTCCGGGACTGGCCTATCAGGAGGTCCTGCATAGGAGCTGCCTTTTTGGTGAAACCGGGGATGAATCTGCGGTAATAGCCTACCAACCCGAGGAACTGCCGCACTTCCTTTACACTGGAGGGACTTGGCCATTCCTTAATTGCGGTGATCTTATCAGGGTCGGGAGCCACTCCGTCAGCGCTCACCACGTGTCCCAGGTACTGCACCTTTGGTTTCAAGAGGTGACACTTGGAGGGTTTTACCTTTAAGCCGTAGCTTGCCAGAGCTTCGAACACTTCCGCCAGGTGTTTCAGGTGGTCCTCATAAGTCTTGGAATATACGATGACATCGTCCAGGTACAACAGGACCGTCTCGAAGTTTCTGTGGCCCAGACAGCACTCCATTAATCGTTGGAAGGTTCCCGGTGCGTTGCAGAGTCCGAACGGCATACAGGTAAACTCGCTAAGTCCCATCGGGGTGGTGAATGCGGTCTTCTCCCGGTCCGCCTCTGCTACAGGAACCTGCCAGTACCCGCTAGTGAGATCCAAGGTAGAGAAGAAGTTAGCAGATCTTAAAGCAGCCAAAGACTCCTCTATCCTTGGTAAGGGGTACGCATCCTTGTGTGTGATACGGTTAATTTTCCGGTAATCTACACACATCGTCATGGTGTTGTCTTTCTTTTTGACTAAGACTAGTGGAGCTGCCCAGGGGCTACAGCTATCCCTGATCACCCCAGCCTCCTTCATGTCCCTAAGCATCCCCTTGGCGTGTTGGTAGTGTGCAGGGGGTACGGGTCGATACCTCTCTTTTATGGGAAGATGGTCTCCCGTGGGGATGTGGTGTTCTACCCCCTTGACTCGCCCGAAGTCTAACGGGTGTTTACTAAACACTCTCTCGTACTCTTGAACCACCCGATAGACTCCCTGTTTCTGGTGTGAGGGAGTGGAGTCAGTACCCAAATGTAGTTGCTGACACCAGTCCTCCATTGTTTCTTTAGAGCCGTTACCTTCCTCCGGGGAAGATGGAGGCAAGGGTTCTACGGACTGTATGGAATTTTGATTGATGGTATACAATTTGGCTAGCGTGGCATACCGGGGCAGGTACACTTCCCTCTTCCCGATATTTATTATGCGAACGGGCACCCTCCCATGGCGTACATTAACCACCCCCCGTGCTGTCAAAATGGTGGGCCTACTGTCTGAGTAAACTGGTTCTACCATTGCCTGGTAATCTCTACCTCTCAGACCAATAGCTGCCCGGCACCAAATCATCATTTCACTTTTTGGGGGCATGGCAATAGGGAAAGGGTCACACATTCTTACGCTACCAATCTCACCACCGGAGAGTTCTATCTGTTGCCGTCGCATCAGTGCCCGGATCTCTTTCTGGAGCACTCGCTGCTGGCCGGAGCTGGCGTTCTTGGCAACCTGTTGTAAAAGGAAAATTACCTCTGCAAGACAATTTTCAATTACATTAGTTCCTAGAGTTATCTTTGGGTGACTCTCGTGTTTGTCAATGTCTACAATGATCAGTCCCTGTGCTGCCAGTTCGACTCTACCGATTTTAATGGTCACCTCTTTAAATCCAATCTGTGGCACGGGCTGACCATTGCTGGCGATGATACTCAAGTCGTCGTCAGGGTAGCGGGTGATATCCGAGTCATTCCAGTACTGCTTGAAGAGCACGTACGGGATAGTGGTGACCTGTGACCCGGTGTCCAATAGGGCACTCATAGGGATGCCATCCAGTACCACAGGCAAGACTGGACGTCCTCCCACATATCTGTCGCGCCAGTTCGATGGGCCTGATGATCTTTTTCCTGGGGTTTGGCCCTCTACCCCAGGTTGTGCCAGTTTAAAGGACAGTACCTTGCCATATGTCCGGGTTGATTGCAGCGGCGGCAGATGGGTTGTCCGTCCTCGTTGTATCGGTCGCTGGGTCTTCCTCTGGCCGGTGGGGTCCTCCTTGGTCGACGCCACGGGATGTCCTCCGGTCCGGATGCCAGCTGGATCTTCCCTGGAGTGGAAACCTGTAAAGACTGCACAGTTCGGGTTAGCGCGGCAACGCTTTTAGCTAGCTCTTGGACCTGATGGTGCAGGTCTGGAGCCGGGTCATTGTTCAAAGCCTGCGCATCAGCTCCCACAGGCCCTGCCGACAAGGGTGCCGCCTCCTGGTGGTAAGTGGTAGTTGGGCGTCTGTGGGTCACAACGCCACCTGGTGCCGGTTCTCGGAGCACCCGGATGGCTCTGTCCTTGAACTGTGCAAATCCCAGATGAGGGTCCTGTAAGGCCATTGCCCGCAACTGGGTTCGGTGGGCATTGCAATATAAACCCTCTATAAATTGTTCAGTCAACAGCCGGTCCTCGTCTCCCACGCCGTCAGGGTCGGTCTGCTTAATGGCTCTCAGGGCCTCTTGTAGGTTCAGGGCATAGTCCCTTATACTCTCATGTGCCCGCTGTTTGCACCCGTAGAATCTAAGCTTGATCTCGGCTGAGGTGCGGGTATCAAAGGTGTCCCTCAGCCGGGTTAGTATCTCTGCGACAGTCCTCCTCCCAGGTGGCCAGGACTTTACCTCCCTTTGGGCTGCCCCGGTTAATTGGGCCACCAGGATGCTCACTTTTTGCTCCTCTGTGAGGGGATACACCTGGAAGAGGCTATCCAGCTTTTCTCTAAAGTCATGCAGGGTATGTGACTCCCCTGAGTACTGGGGTAGCCAGGCTGCCCCCGGGATATAGGGCATGGTGAAAGGCATGACCGCAACAGCGGTGGCGCTGGCGGGGGTTGAAGCGGTGAAGCTCTCCTCCGTATCCGACATCCTTCTCCCCCCTAGTGGACCGTGGCCTACCTTGCGATGATCCTCTTCCGTAGGCCGCGGCTCCGCAGTGGATCGTCAGGGTTGAGGACCTTCCGTCGCGCTCCTGTGACGTCAGCGTCTGCTGGGCTCCTTCCAGGACCTTACGCGACGTCTGGACGTGAGGCGGGGCTTCAGTTCTCGCGCGCTTTTGGAGTCCACGCCCCTCTTCTTCCCGCGCGGCGTCTTCAAGATGGCGTCCAACGGCGGGAAAACTCCACGGAAGGCGGGAAGAAGGCTGAAAATGGCGCCGGATGGCGGGAATCTTCACCGATGGCGGGAGGAAGGCTGAAGATGGCGCCGGATGGCGGGAATCTTCACCACTGGTAAGTTTGAACAGTCTTTTTTCAGGCACGCAGTACCCGGTGGTTGCGGGCACGAAATCCTGCCGACTACGCCAAAAGTTGACGCACCCCTGGGCCTGTGTCGCGCAGCGTTGCGCACGCGGGAGCTTACCCGGAGCCGGATCTGTTGAGGGTTGTAGTCTCGTGGCGGTGACCCGGTCCGTGCCCAGGGAGTCAGACTAAGTGGCGCTGTATTAGTGGTAGATGTTGTACGACTACGCCACCTGTTGAATGCAGCGAAGGAGCTGCCGCTGCAGGGCAGACCGCTGAGGCCGGTGGTAGGATTGTGCAGCGTGATAGTATCACCCCCAACGGGAGGGGTATGGCCTCAGGGCAGCCGACGTGGATGATGGGGGTAGCAGGAACCACTCGGAGACGGTACGGTGTAGTTCAGGGTCTTTACTGGTGACAAAGATAGACCCTCCTGGAGTACTGGCTAGCGATTGGGGCCTGGTCAGTCCTTGAGCAGATGGGATCTCCCCTGGCCAGGCGGAGTTGTAGGCCTCCCAAACTAACTGTACTCTTCTGGCTACCTTGCTAGAGGCGGGTATAAGTAGCCCACGTCCCTGAGTGTACCGTGTGGTGCTCACCCGTATGGCCGGTGACTCGGGGCCTTCTAGTAGCTTCCGCTCCACGACGGCGGTGCTGGTCCCACGCGTGTGACCGTGCCTTCGGGTTTCTTGGCCAGAGGACCTGAATTCACCTGCCGGTCGGTTTCTGCTGCTGGATAGGAGTTAGTCCCCACAGCCTCGGACTCCGGGTCCGGTGATAACTTCTCAGTCAGGGCGAGCTCTGCAGCTGCCAGCCCCTGACTCTTTGTAGTACTGCTCCCACAGAGCTCCTGTTGTTTCTTCCTATGCTGCTTCTCTTCTCTGTCTCTACTTCTTCTCTACTCACTAACCCTGCCTCAGCCCTAGGTTTATATAGGGGAAGTTCTTCCCCTCCCAGGACTGGGCAGGAGGTGTGGCATGCACAGGATCCCTGACCAAGAGACCTCCCACCTGCTCTCAGACATAACATTGCCGTTACTGTGGAAACCAGACCCCTGGGGTGCCACATATGCAAATCGCATACTTGCGGTCACGTGCCTGCCGGAGAATCCTAACAGCACGCACACTGCGGGCTGTGAGGAATGACAAGTTTGCGATCGCATAGAGTGACTGTAGACTTGAATTCTAAGGCTATGTGCACACGGTGCATTTTTGATGCGTTTTATCTGCGCAGAAATGGGCCAAAAATGCATTGCAAACCTTATCCCAGAAGCAGGATGTCCATTCTTTGTGCGTTTTGGCCTGCGTTTTTCCAATACAATGTATTGGAAAAAACGCATGGCAAATCCGCAGGCAAAAACGCACAAAAAAACGCATGAAAACGCGGATTTTCCGCAGCGTTTTTTGCTGCCAAGAGGGGCAGAAACTTGCAGAAGCACTGCAGATATTTCTGCAGGCAATTCCTGATTGTGCGCACATAGCCTAAGCCTGGACAACCCCATTAAGCTAGGTTCACATGGGAGATTGGGACGATAAATATACAAATATTACTTTTCAATTCATTTTAGCAGTGGCAGTGATACATCAGATAGATATAGAGTGTGTGTGTGTGTATGTATATGTGTATATATATATATATATATATATATATATATATATATATATATACATAGTGACCTATTTTTGCATTTTGCCTTTGTAGTAGGAAGTCAAACACGCTTAGGTATGACACATGCCTAACCGATGTAGTAACCGTCTCCTTCTGACCTTTCACCTTGACTAGATAACTGCACAAATTCACTTCCAGATTTACTGCAGCTAACCCAGCCATAATCATAAGGCTATGTTCCCACACGTTGTGTTTTGCAGCATATTTTGCTGCAGATTTTTATGCAAAATTTCAGCTGCGGTACCAGCAAAGTCTACGAGAAACCAGAATTATCTGTTCCCACATCTTGTGTTTTTTTAGCTGCGTATTTTGTGCCTTCGTTGTGTTCTTGGAAAATAAAGCATGTCACTTCTTTGCATTTTTTCAGCGTTTTTGCAACGTTTTTTGATGGCAAAATAGAATGGGGTTCTTCTTTTTTTCACAGAACTATATGTACATGCATAAATAGAGACGGAAGGACAGTGAAAAAAATGCTGAAAAAACGCAGCAAAACCTGCAGATTTGACGCAGCTGATTTCCTGCCAGAGATCAGTTTTGCTGCAGATTTCTGACTGAAAAAAACCACAACATGTGGAAACATAGCCTAATACTTTCCAGTCAATAAAACAGATATTAAAGGCTATGTTCACCTTGAACTGATTTTTTTGATTGATCCTAAATGTAATTTATTTCTAAATAGTGTTCATTATTTTTTTTGTAAATTTTTACCACTGTAGAGTGTCTGTAAGCAAGGGTATACCTAAAAATCATAGTGCCCCTCCCCCCAAAAAAAATAATTGGTCAACTAGGTGGGGTCACAGTGCATAGGTGCAATCGCAGAAGGGCATACTTCCCAACTTTTAAAGGCTGTGAGAGGGACACGTATTGTGGCACAGTAATGTAACACTACTGAAGCCCCTTAGTGTTCTCATCTACTACAATACCCCTTTCATAGCCCCCATACAGTATGATGACTGCAAATTTTTCACCTCCATAAACATATGATATCCCCACAGTGAATTTCCCCACACAATTTGCCCTTACAATACCCACCCCCTATGCACAGTATGATGCTCCCACAGTGACTCCAACAAGGTATGTTGTCCCTACAGTAACCACCACACATTATAATGCTACCACAGTGCCCTCAATACAGTATGATGTTGCCACAGTAACCTACAACAATGTATAATTCCCCAGACACAGTATGATACCCCAAAAGTGCCCCAAAAGAGTATGATGTTCCCACAGTTTCTCCTTCACACATTATGAGACCCCAATCATGACTACCACAGTATGATGCCCCCGGTCACCCCTCTCAGTATGATCCCTCTAGACCCCCCAGACATTATATGATGCCCCCCTAAACACAATGTGATGCCCACACAGCCACCCACAAATTATGATGCCCCCCACACTGTATGTTGGCCCCCACATCCCACTTACACAGGATGATGCTTCCACTGCCCCTCACACAATGTGATGTCCTTCTACAGTATGATGCCCTCACACAGTATGAAGACCCTACCACCCCCAACAGTATGATGGCCCTCACATCCCTCACATGCAGTATGATGGCTCCCACAGCATCTCCCACAGTATGTGTACCTCCAAAGACAATATAAGGGCTTCCACAGCTCCCCACATAGTATATTGACCCCCACACAGTTAGATAGTTCATACATCCCCATCACACAGTATGATTGCCCCCACAACCCTCACACATTATGATGCTGTACAGTCCACCGCACAATATGATGCCCCCACCGCCACACACACACACACACACACACACACACACACACACAATATGATGGCCTACACAGCACCCCACACACAGATAGCTCCCACAGCACCATCACATAGTGTGATGGCACCCATAACCCTCCACAAAGTATGATGGCCCCATAGCCCCCACACACAGTATATTAGTTTCCACAGAGCCATTGCATAGTATCATGGCACCCACAGCCTCCCACACACTGTATAATGGCTCTGATGTAGTGAAATCTTTGCACCTGCTGCATTGAGATTATGATGCTCAGGCAGAATGGTGGTTTAGGGACCCGACAGCTCCTTTTTGCACTATTATATTCAACTGTATCTGCATCTCGAACTCAAGATGTCAGTGGGGGAGTGTCGTTCAGCCCTTGAGCCCCTCAACTCGTGGGTCCCTTAGTGACCTTGTGGTTTGCCGCTGTTAGGGGTACGACACTGTCTGTAAATCATTTACTTAGCTGAGTTATCTGCAAAAAAGATACAAATCCATAAGATCTCCTGCTCCTGATTGCTTTCTGTCACATATGTGGATTGTGGATCGTGGACCCACTGTGCCACGGGCCTGGCTTACCTAGGAGGGGCGTAGCTAAGCAGCTACCTGATAGTGGAGTTAGACCTGAGCTGCAGGTAGCCACCAGGTACCACTCCTAGGCAGTCTCCGGTACTGCAGCTGCAGCAGGATCGCAGACACAGACTCACACAGGCAGGACTGGATTCGGATACTGGAATAGGCTTTGACAGTACGGACTCTGGAACGCTAACCAGGACAGACACTGGTGCTGGTTCTAGTACCGCTGGAACACTTACAGGTTCAAGTATCACCGATGTGGCTTCAGATTCAGGTTCCGCTGGAGTGGCATCTGGGTTCAGGTACCGAAGGAGCGGTGTCAGGCTTAGGTACCGCTGGATCAGTGTCAGGCTCAGGTACCGCCAGAGTGGTGTCAGGCTCAGGTACCACAGGAGCGGTTTCAGGCTCAGGTACCGCAGGAGCGGTGTCAGGCTCAGGTACCGCATCAGGCTCACATACCGCAGGAGCAATGTCAGGCTCAGGTACCGCCAGAGTGGTGTCAGGCTCAGGTACCACAGGAGGGGTGTCAGGCTCAGGTACCGCAGGAGTGGTGTCAGGCTCTGGTACTGCAGGGAGCAGTGTCAGAGTACACGTAACACAGGAGCGGTGTCAGACTCAGGTACCGCAGGAGCGATGTCAGTGTTCAGGTACCGCAGGAGAGGTGTCAGGTTCAGGTACTGCAGGAGCGGTGTCAGGCTCAGGTACTACAGGAGCGGTGTCAGGCTCTGGTACCGCAGGAACGGTGTCAGTGTTCAGGTACTGCAGGAGTGGTATCAGGCTCAGGTACCGCAGGGAGCAGTGTCAGAGTACACGTAACAAAGGAGCAGTGTCAATGTTCAGGTACTGCAGGAGCGATGTCAGGCTCAACTACCACAGGGTGCGGTGTCGGGGTACACGTAACCCAGGAACGGTGTCAGTCTCAGGTACCGCAGGTGCGGTATCAGAATTCAGGTACCACCGGAGCAGGGTCACGAGCGGCACCAGGGTTCAGGTCCCGAAGGGGTGGCACCAAGGTTCAGGTCCCGCAGGAGCGGCACCAGTGTTCAGGTCCCGCAGGAGCGGCGTCAGGGTTCAGGACCCGCAGGAGCGGCGTCAGGGTTCAGGACCCGCAGGAGCGGCGTCAGGGTTCAGGACCCGCAGGAGCGGCACCAGGGTTCAGGTACCGCAGGAGCGGCACCAGTGTTCAGGTCCCGCAGGAGCGGCGTCAGGGTTCAGGACCCGC
The DNA here is from genome assembly GCF_046119375.1 of Phyllobates terribilis. Lineage (NCBI taxonomy): Eukaryota > Metazoa > Chordata > Amphibia > Anura > Dendrobatidae > Phyllobates > Phyllobates terribilis. The sequence continues at coordinate 288,699,935 of NW_027362768.1, read as the reverse complement.
AGGAGCGGCGTCAGGGTTCAGGACCCGCAGGAGCGGCACCTGGGTTCAGGTACCGCAGGAGCAGCCCCAGTGTTCAGGTCCCGCAGGAGCGGCGTCAGGGTTCAGGACCCGCAGGAGCGGCACCAGGGTTCAGGTCCCGCAGGAGCGGCACCAGGGTTCAGGTCCTGCAGGTCGGCACCAGGGTTCAGGCCCCGCAGGAGCGGCACCAGGGTTCAGGTACCGCAGGAGCGGCACCAGGGTTCAGTTACCGCAGGAGCGGCACCATTGTTCTGGTCCCGCAGGAGTGGCACCAAGGTTCAGGTCCCGCAGGTGCGGCTTCAGGGTTCAGGTAGCGCAGGTGTGGCTTCAGGGTTCAGGTACTGCAGGAGCAGCTTCAGGGTTCAGGACTGGGATGGGATAAAGGAAAAGGTTCAGACTCATACAACACGGAATACAGGGACATGGTAACTCACTAGTTGCACAACACTATTAAATGCGGAACGTTGCTCAGGTACCTCCCTACTGGGGAGCATGACTTATATACTTGATGCCTCCCAGCTATTGGCTAGGGGCAATTCCAAAGTATGCACGCTGCCCCATTAAGAATAGGGGAGCGTGCACACTAGGTGCGCCGCTGGGGGACCTGCGCTGTGTGCAGACCCAGGGGAACCACAGCAGGAAACGTGGACACTGCAGCGTGGCCGGGGCAGTGAGTATGTCGGCGCCTCTGCCAGGAGGAGGCAGAAAGGGAACGTTCAGGGACACCGGCATTAGCATTACACTTTCATTGTTCCTCCTTTTTCATGGTGTTAGAGATAGCAGGAGAGAGGGGGTTGTGCACAGATCTGCAGTAGAGAGGGGAGAAAGAAGCTCAGAGTTCAGAGAAAACAGGCTACTGTCTAGTAGACAAAGAGGAAAGCACATGAAGGGTAAAGTATAGTGTTGGAGCAGTTCATGATACATTAAGGCAAGTGAAGGCATAGCACCCTGGATTCCCCAGAGCTCACATCCAGCCTATATTACAGGGACAGACACTCTCATAAGAGAAAAATCTGAAACTTGAATCAGATTGCAAACTAAATGTCAAGGAAGGGCCCGAAAATAAACAAAGAAATGAAGATCGTAGGCTGAAACTGATTTTCTTTAACTAAAGATAACCATTAATACTTGTACAAATATTTTTTTTTTCATGTGAAAAATGTATGGGCCGGACATAGATCTCCCTGACAATCTGCCTCCAGAGCTTATTTTAAATGAAAGGGGGAGTTACCAGTGTGAAACATGTGGTTCATGAGAGCAGACTGTCAGTCATTACTTGTCTCACACTGGTAACTCTCCCTTTCATTTAAAATAATCTCTGGAGGCAGATTCTCAGGGAGATCAATTTCCGGCCCATAGATCTTAACAGCTCATTTACATATTCTCTAGAAAAAAACATTGTATCTGAGATCTCAAAGTGTCAATGTATTCAACTTTTTATGTCCTGCATCCCCATATGGATGGCTTAGGAGAGTTGATCCTACTGACAGATGCCCTTTAAGGATAATATTTGTGTCTAAAAAAAACCATTGAATTATCTTCAGTCAAGTAGTTCAAAATCACTTTTAGTTACACCTAAAAAATAGAATTGCAAATCAGCTCACAGGGGAACTAGGGGTGACATACCCTGTGGGTGCTGTAGTGGTCACCATCATTAGGGGTTGTAACCAGAAGCACAATGCTCTCTTGCAGTATTATGAATGGACTCTCATCACCCAGTTGCCAGTAAATTGAACTACAAGAATACAAACAGCAGTACAATCTATTTATAGATAGTAGTGTCACGTATCTTCTGTGCAAATGAGAAACCACATACACTAGTAGTGCTAGATAACTGAAAGCCGCAAAATAGTGGGTAAACAACTTTGTTTTCAGCATGTGATGCTCGTTCAAACTCACCTGTGGCAAGTAACAAGTGTGGGCAATATAAAAATCACACCTGAAACCAGATAAAAAGGCGAGAAGTTGACTCAATGTTTGCATTGTGTGTCTGTGTGTACCACATGAATCATGGAGAACAGAAAGAGAAGAGAACTGTCTGAGAACTTGAGACCCAAAATTGTTGAAAAATATCAACAATCTCAAGGTTACATGTTTATCTCCATAGAGCTTTAGGCTATGTGCACACGATGCAAAAATGCTCCAGATTTTTCCTGAGCGTTTCTGCATCTCCCTGGCAGAAAAAACGCATGCGGATTGTACATGTGTAGCACCCTGAGGATTCGGCTGCTACAGGGGTATTGCACCTCAACCCAGAGGTGTGATATTCCACTCCCGGGTAAGGAAGGAGTGTGGAACTGAGCTCAGATAGACTGCATGCACTACATACATCCCATTCCAGAGGAGCAGGCCGACGGTACTCCCACTTAGAAATGTGCAGGTACAACCGAGCCTGTTCCTGGCTGGAGTGGGAGGGGGGTGGTACATCCCATGTAGTGTAGGGGCAGATAGGGGGAGCAGTCTGGGTAGTGATAGGAGCTCATTGGGTGCTGGTCACCTGAGCTCACACATAGAGGGATATATAAGGAGGGCACCAACTTAGATCAGGGTCAGACGCTGAGAACAAGTCAGTTGGAGAGGAGAGAGAAGGAAACAGCAGCCCTGGAGAGAGAGAGTGGAGCAGAGAAAGACCCAGAGGGGGAAGACTGAAGGGACCCAAGAACCCAAATTAGAGCACCGGGTGAGGAGTCAGCAAGAGGGTACCAGAACCCAAGCTGGTGGGGGCAAAGACATTCCCCAGCCAGAGACCGGAGACCGTGGGCAGTGTCTGTCACGGTCACCCACCACATTCACCCCGAAGGCACACCACATGAAGGGTCAGGGAACCCAGGGCCAAGGGTGTCCCAAAAGAAGGCCCGAGGGAGCTGGACCTAGGTGAATCACTGGTGGGGACGGCTGAAGAAAGGACAGAGGGAGAGCTCAGGGCCACGCTCTGGACTTGTTTGGGGGTTGGCCGGATCCAGGACCTGGTGGACGCAGCACGGCTCGGGTGGTCACTAGCAGCTGGAGTGACCAGTACAACATCTGCAGTAAGTAAACACCCTTAACTGCACAACCCGAGTCTGTCTTCATTGCCGGCTGCATCGCACCACCACAACCCCCATCCTCTGCGCCTGTCCCCTCTGAGGCTATACCCCTCCCGTTGGGGGTTATCTCACCAAGCTGCGCACCCACCATCAGCCTCAGCGGACCCTGCAGCAGCGGCGGCCACAGTGACCGCATCACAACGGGTGGCGTAGTCGACACAAAAGAACTTTAGTAACATCTGTAAAGCTGCCACATAACACTTAGCTTGACGCCCTGGGCACGGGACCGGGTCACAGCCGCTCGGAGACTACAACCCCCCATCTGATCCGGTGCCGGGTATTCCCCTCAAAAAGGAATATGTCCCAGGGGGCGCGTCAACTTTGGCGTAGTCGGCAGGATTACGTGCCCGCAACACCCGGGTACTGCGTGCCTGAAGAAAAGTGCAAGTTTACCTCAGAAAGAAGTCTCCCGCCGGTTCCGGAGGGTCCACGCCATCGGACTCCATCACCAGTCGTTTCCCGCCGATTGTCCGCCATTTCCAACTTGTTCCCGCCATCTGCAGAGTTTCCCGCCACTGGGCGACGCTTCCCGCCAAAACCGCAGATTTCCCGCCTTGGAAGAGCAGCGGACGCCATTATGGGCGTGCCAAAGGAGGGCAAGAGGCCACCTCCCATCGTGGGCCAGGACAGAAAATGGCGCCAAAAGTGGAAACCGCCCCCACCAACAGAGACTGTGATGCTGGAGGTGTCTGTCAGCGTGAAAGAACTCCCCCTGGAGCTGACAGTCACCGAGTTGCCCCGGGACCGCCCTCGAAGTGGGAGGAGACGAAAGAGAAGAGAAAAGATGGGTGTCGCTTGGAGCAGTCTGGAGCGAGCGCACCCGGAGGCAAGAGGTCTAACAAGGAGTAGCGGAGAAGCTCACCCGGAGATGGAAAGAAAGCAGAACAGCACCGGCCCGCTGGCCAGGAGTCTGCTAGAGACCGAGGAAGGAGGGCAGAGCAGCACCGGCCCGCTGGCCAGGAGCCTGCCGGAAGCCGAGCAGAGCAGCACCGACCCGATGGTCAGGAGCCTGCTAGAGTCCACAACCCCGCTAGGTCTAGCGGAGATCCTAGCGCAGCTCCCCCGAGACCGGGAGTGTGCACAAACTGCCCTGGAGGGCCTCGCAAGGAGGATGGCCCGGGTACAGCGCGAGATACTGGCGGAGTGGGGCCGGGAGATGACCCAGCAAGCAAAGACCAGTCAACGGAGCACGCTACCCTGGAAGAGGAAGCAGACCGCCTCTGAGGATGGCGCAGGAGGACCCAAGGCCGGAGACGGCGCCGAGGAGGGAGCCGAACGCATGGAGGCAGGTAAAGGGGACGCCTATACCCCAAGCCGTGACACCGCTTACCTGCCCCAGCTCCCCGTCGCAGAGCCTGAAAGTCCCCCTGCTGTGCCCGTAGCCGCCAGGTCACCGCCATGGACTAGGCCCCGACCGGAAACCGCCGCAGCGACCCCTGTGACGTCACGCGCCCCGACCCGGAGCGTGACAAAGCAGGAATTACCACCAGCCTGGTCGCAAGGCCTAGTACCCCCGGGCGCCGCACCACCAACAGCGCCCCCTACCTCCGCGGAGCCTCCGGCCTGGCCGCAAGGCCAGGTAGCCCAGGGCGCCGCCGTCCTAACGGTGCCCTTCACCTTCCAGGTGCCCCAGGCCTGGCCGCAAGGCCTGGGCAACCCGGGCGCCACCACCACCGCGCCCGCGCCCGCAATACCTAGGGTGCCACACCTGGGGGAGGACCTCTTCGGCCAGCTCACATGGCCGGACGGGCGGCCCTTCATCTGGCCCGAAGGGTACCCTGAGCTGGAGCGGCAGCAAAGACTAGGGCCCTTGTGTGAGCCCCTAATCCCGGCTCCGAAGCCCGTGGCTCGGGTTTCGCCTCCTCTAGCAGAAGCCCAATTCGTGTGGGACCCCACGGGAGAAGATTTGATGGGGTTCACCGGAGAAACTCGGGCAGCCGCAGCTGAACGTACAGAGTGTTGCCGTCAACAGCTGGCAGAGTTTAAGAGAGAACGGGAGGAGAGGCGGGTCAGAGAACAACAGGCCCAAATCCAGAGCGCGGAGCAGAAGAGCCGGACTAGGAGGAACCCCCGTGCAGCGCATTGTCCCCGCACCATCGGGACAGTGATAAAGTTCAACCCGCAGCATGGGTGGGGCTTTATTCGGGACCGTAACAACCGCGGTGACGTTTTTGTGACCCGCAGAGACGTCGAGTCCCACCTGCCGGAAGGTCACAAAGGCCGTGACCTCTACGTCGGAGACGAGGTCACTTTCACCCGGCACAAGTGTGCCAAAGGACCTTACGCCCTCCACGTACACCGCTTGACGGAGGAGGAGTTGCGGTACGGGGAGGAGGAGTCAGAGGACCCGGACGGGTCTGAAGAAACATCATATCAAGAAAGAGCAGGAGGAAGACGCCGTTGAGTGCGGCAGAGCAGGTGCTGTAAATAGTTACCCAATCGGGGTATATAGAAACTGAAACTGTTGCTGCTAAAATAAGTCCCCGTTGGGACCAGGGAACTGTTTACCCGTTAACCCCTTCATCCTACAGGCTGAGGACTGTGAGCAGCCATTCCCTACCCTCTACCTGGCCGAGGACTGAGAGCGGCCAACTTTCAACTTTCCCTGTATATAGTTGCGCGTCCTAAAGCGCCCCCTACCGGTTTTATAGAAAACCAGTTTTTCTAAGAGACTGTCGCACTTTTCCCGGACACACGTTGCACAGTGTCCGGAGGAGGAACCAGAGACAAGAGAAGTCTACGAGAATGTTTATATAAAAAGTTTTATATATATATAATGTTTATATGTTTTATATGTTCATATAAAAATTTGTATGTTTTGGTGTTTTATGTCTTACAGCCCGAGGACGTGCTGTGATTTACCAGGGGGGAATGTAGCACCCTGAGGATTCGGCTGCTACAGGGGTATTGCACCTCAACCCAGAGGTGTGATATTCCACTCCCGGGTAAGGAAGGAGTGTGGAACTGAGCTCAGATAGACTGCATGCACTACATACATCCCATTCCAGAGGAGCAGGCCGACGGTACTCCCACTTAGAAATGTGCAGGTACAACCGAGCCTGTTCCTGGCTGGAGTGGGAGGGGGGTGGTACATCCCATGTAGTGTAGGGGCAGATAGGGGGAGCAGTCTGGGTAGTGATAGGAGCTCATTGGGTGCTGGTCACCTGAGCTCACACATAGAGGGATATATAAGGAGGGCACCAACTTAGATCAGGGTCAGACGCTGAGAACAAGTCAGTTGGAGAGGAGAGAGAAGGAAACAGCAGCCCTGGAGAGAGAGAGAGTGGAGCAGAGAAAGACCCAGAGGGGGAAGACTGAAGGGACCCAAGAACCCAAATTAGAGCACCGGGTGAGGAGTCAGCAAGAGGGTACCGGAACCCAAGCTGGTGGGGGCAAAGACATTCCCCAGCCAGAGACCGGAGACCGTGGGCAGTGTCTGTCACGGTCACCCACCACATTCACCCCGAAGGCACACCACATGAAGGGTCAGGGAACCCAGGGCCAAGGGTGTCCCAAAAGAAGGCCCGAGGGAGCTGGACCTAGGTGAATCACTGGTGGGGACGGCTGAAGAAAGGACAGAGGGAGAGCTCAGGGCCACGCTCTGGACTTGTTTGGGGGTTGGCCGGATCCAGGACCTGGTGGACGCAGCACGGCTCGGGTGGTCACTAGCAGCTGGAGTGACCAGTACAACATCTGCAGTAAGTAAACACCCTTAACTGCACAACCCGAGTCTGTCTTCATTGCCGGCTGCATCGCACCACCACAACCCCCATCCTCTGCGCCTGTCCCCTCTGAGGCTATACCCCTCCCGTTGGGGGTTATCTCACCAAGCTGCGCACCCACCATCAGCCTCAGCGGACCCTGCAGCAGCGGCGGCCACAGTGACCGCATCACAACGGGTGGCGTAGTCGACACAAAAGAACTTTAGTAACATCTGTAAAGCTGCCACATAACACTTAGCTTGACGCCCTGGGCACGGGACCGGGTCACAGCCGCTCGGAGACTACAACCCCCCATCTGATCCGGTGCCGGGTATTCCCCTCAAAAAGGAATATGTCCCAGGGGGCGCGTCACATGCGTTTTTCCTGCCAGGGACATGCGGATGTGAAGCGTTCTTCACATGCATTTCCGCATGCGGGTTGACAAGCGCTTTCCAAGCGATTTTAGCATCACTTGGAAACTGCTTGTCAACTTGGTCACACTATATAAATCCATGCAAACGGCATGGATTTATATAGTGTGACCGAAAGAATAGTTAAAAATAAAAAAATAAATCTATACTTACCTTCTGATGGCCCCCGCAGTCTTGCTTCGCTCCGTCCTGGCTGCCGGCAGATCGCGGTACACTGAAGGACCTGCCGTCACATGACTATGACGTCAGCGCAGGTCCTTCAGTCCATCGCGAGCTGCCGGCATGGAAGGACGAGCGCAGCGGGGGCCATCAGAAGGTAAATATAACATTTATTTTTTATTTTATTCTATTTTTCACAGGTTCTATGGTACCCGGGTCCGGAGGAGAGTCTCCTGTCCTCCACACCCGGGTACCATCCGCACATTGGAACGCATGGAATGCGCATCTACATATACAGTGATGCGGAATCTATGCGTTCCAATGCAAGTCAATGGCGGCGAAAACGCAATGCTTCCGCAAAATAATTGGTAGTGCTGTGTTTTTTTCCGCAATGATAATCCGCAGTGGAAATTTCCGCAGCGTGTGCACAGCACATGCGGATTATCACTGGGGAACATGGCAGGCCTTCTACCATGCGTTTTTTAAGCGTTTCTGCAGCGTTTTTGCCGCTGCGGAAACACTTAAAAAACGCATCGTGGGCACACAGCCTTATGTTCCTTTGGCCATGGTGTGCAACATAATCAAGAAGTTTACAACCCATGGCACTGTAGCTAATCTCCCTGAATGTGGACGGCAGAGAAAAATTGATGAAAGGTTGCAACACAGGATAATCTGGATGATGGATAAGCAGCCCCAATCAAGTTCCAAAGAAATTCTAGCTGTTCTACAGGCTCAGGGTGCAACAGTGTCAGCGCGAACTATCCGTCGACATTTGAATGAAATGAAACACTACGGCATGAGACCCAGGAAGACCCCATTGCTGAAACAGAGACATAAAAAGGCTAGACTGAAGTTTGCTACAGTGTGCGTGAGTAAGCCAAAATTCTTCTGGGAAAGCGTTGTCACGTAAGGTGTAGGAAAGACTAAGTGCAACACGAAGGGATGAGGGGAAGGGAGCCCAGACACTAGGGAAAGGGGCAGTGGAGACCTCCTAGGCTGATCTGATATCACCCTGTCTCCCCTAACATCCCTATATTGGTTCCTCACCAATTGCCACACAGGAACATTTACCCTGTATTTCCCTAGAGCTTGGACCTGGATTGGGATGGGGTGATGAGCACTAGTCAGTCCCCACTAACAACTAAAGACAACAAGGGAGACAAACATGGGGGAAAGTAACTTAGCTTGAGCTGACTTCAGTGAGATTTCACCACATATCCTCCTAGCATCTGACAGGAAGTAAGCAGACTGAAATAGCTCCAAGCCTACACAAGGGAACATGTGAATATCAACGGAACCTCCCTGTATCAAACAGAAAGTATTTAAACACCCAGGCCTGGGCGTCAATTAGCAGCAGGGAGGTGTCCACTGGGTCCTAGAGTGAGACAGATCTAAGAAGGTGTCTGTAATGCCAAACAAAGAGATCTTCTGCAACCAACTGCAGGGCGACTGTCTGTCACATCTGACACACCTGTGACAAGCATCTTTTGGACAGATGAGACAAAGATAGAGCTTTTTGGTAAAGCACATCATTCTACTGTTTACCGAAAATGGAATGAGGCCTGCAAAGAAAAGAACACAGTACCTACAGTCAAATATGGTGGAGGTTCAAAGATGTTTTGGGGTTGTTTTGCTGCCTCTGGCACTGGGTGCCCTGAATGTGTGCAAGGTATCAAGAAATCTGAAGATTAGGGTCGTAATTAGTGTTGAGCGATACCTTCCGATATCAGGAAATATCGTATCGGATTGGATCGGGCCGATACCCAAAAAGTATCGGATATCGCCGATTCCGATACCGGAAACCAATGCAAGTCAATGGGACACAAATATCGGAATGAAAATAAACCCTTTCTTTCCTTGTAGGTTAATTCTACATGAAGTAAAACAACTAAGAATAATGTAGAATGACATGAAAAGCCGGCAATTCATCAGCGGCATTCACCGGTACCCGACAATTTACAACAGAAAGAATAGAGCTTCACACATAGATTAGATAGATAGAAACATGTCAGTCACATATATATGAAGTACAGTGACAGTGTTGCTTACTGTACTTGTCATTTAGTGTAAAGGATTTATTAAAAAAAATATTAGTGTTTTCGTGCACCGTCTCTTTAAAAAAGCCGGCCGGCAATTCAGCATCTGTACCCGACAATTTATAACAGACAGAATAGAGCTTCACACATAGATTAGATAGATAGAAACATGTCAGTCACATATATAAGAAGTACAGTGACAGTGTTGCTTACAGAACTTGTCATTTAGTGTAAAGGATTTATTTAAAAAAATAATAGTGTTTTCATGCACCGTCTCTTTAAGAAAGCCGGCCGGCAATTCAGCATCTGTACCCGACAATTTAGAATAGAAGGAATAGAGAATCACACATAGATTAGATAGATAGAAACATGTCAGTCACATATATATGAAGTACAGTGACAGTGTTGATTACTGTACTTGTCATTTAGTGTTAAAATAAAGGATTTATTTAAAAAAAAATTGGCGTGGGGTTCCCCTTAATTTTAGGCTCTAGCGGAGGTTAAGCAGACAGCTGGGGCAAATGTTTGAAGCCTGGGAAGGGGGTAATACCCACGGAGCTTCCCAGGCTACTAATATCAGCCCCCAGCTGAATACCTAGCCTTTACTAGCTATTAAAATGGGGGACCCCCCCAAAAAAATGACGTGGGGTCCCCCCTAATTTAATAGCTAGCACAGGCTAGGCAGACAGCTGGGGGCTGATATTAATAGCCCAGGAAGGGTGCCATGAATATTGGCCCCCTCCCAGGCTAGAAACACCAGCCGTCAGCCGCCCCAGAAATGGCGCATCCATAGGATGCGCCAATTCTGGCACTTAGCCTCGCTCTTCCACGCTGCCCTGGTGCGGTGGCAGGGGGTAATAGGATTGGGGTTGATGTCAGCTTATAATGCCAGCTGACATCAAGCCCAGGTTAGTAATGGAGAGGCGTCTATAAGACACCCCCATTACTAACCCCATAGTCAAAGTTAAAAGAAAACACAAACACCCAGAGTAAAGTCCTTTAATTGAAATAAAGACACAATTCTTTATTGTTCTAAATTAAACCATACTTACCATCACGCCCATTCCAGCTGAAGCCAACGATCTCCTGCAATAAAAGAAAAATAATAAAGCAACCTCATCCTTACCTTTCGATGGTTCCCAGGACAGCTCCAGCTCTGCTACATCGAGATGACAGGCTGGACCGCAGCAGAAAGCTGCCATCCAGCCTGTCATCCCGCAGACACTGAGAAGCGCAGGCATGCTTGCGCTCCTCAGTGTCTCTCTGTGACGTCATCCAGATGAGCCGAGTTCATGTCCAATGAACTCAGCTCACCTCATGCACGTCACTGACAGCGTGGGAAAATTCTCCTGCACTCAGCGCTTCAGCGTGAGAATTCTCCCACGCTGTCAGTGACATACATGAGGTGAGGTCATGTCCAATGAACTCAGCTCACCTCATGCACGTCACTGACAGCGTGGGAAAATTCTCACGCTGAAGTGCTGAGTGCAGGAGAATTTTCCCACGCTGTCAGTGACGTACATGAAGTGAGCGGAGTTCATTGGACATGACCTCGGCTCATCTGGATGCCGTCACAGCCAGACACTGAGGAGTGGAAGTATGCCTGCGCTTCTCAGTGTCTGCGGGATGACAGGATGGATGGCAGCGTTCTGCTGCGGTCCAGCCTGTCATCTCGATGTAGCAGAGCTGAAGCTGTCGTGGGAGCCATGGAAAGGTAAGGATGAGGTTGCTTTATTATTTTACTTTTATTGCAGGAGATCGTTGGCTTCAGCTGGAATGGGCGTGGTGGTAAGTATGGTTTAATTTAGAACAATAAAGAATTGTGTGTTTATTTCAATTAAAGGACTTTTTTCTGGGTGTTGTGTTTTTTTAAATACTTTACTAGAAATTCATGGTGGTCATGTCTAATATTGGCGTGACCCCATGAATTTTGGGCTTAGGGCCAGCTGATAATGCCAAGCTGGCCTTAACCCCTTTATTACCCAGTGAGCCACCGCACCAGGGCCCTGGATGAGTTGGGTACAGCGCCAGAAGATGGCGCTTCTATGAACGCGCCATTTTCTGGGGCGGCTGCGGACTGCAATTTGCAGCGGGGGTGGCCCAGAAAGCTTGGGCCTCCCTGCGCTGCGGATTCCAGCCCCCAGCTGCCTAGTTGTATCTGGCTGGGCACAAAAATAGGGCGAAGCCCCACGCATTTTTTTTTAAAATTATTTCATGAAATTCATGGAATAATTAAGAAAAAAAGGGCTTCCCTATATTGTTGTGTCCAACCAGGTACAAATAGGCAGCTGGTGGTTGGGGGCAGCCCATTCCTGCCTGCTGTACCTGGCTGGACACAAATATAGTGCGAAGCCCCACGTCAATTTTTTTTTAATTATTTCATGAAATAATTTTTTTAAAAAAGGGCTTCCCTATATTGTTGTGTCCGGCCAGGTACAAATAGGCAGCTGGTGGTTGGGGGCAGCCTGTTCCTGCCTGCTGTACCTGGCTGGACACAAATATAGGGCGAAGCCCCACGTCAATTTTTTTTAAAATAAGTCCTTTATTTTAACACTAAATGACATTTGAGGAGTTAATAAAGATGCAGTCCCTAAATTATTATTTATTTTTTAATTAATTTTTCCCAAAACTTTTGACGTGGGCTTCGCCATATTTTTGTATGCCAGCCAGGTACAGCATCCAGCTTCTATGAACGCGCCATTTTCCGGGGTGGCTGCGCACTGCAATTTTCAGCGGGGGGAGGGGGGGGGGCAGAAAGCTTGGGCCTCCCTGCGCTGCAGATTCCATCCCCCAGCTGCCTAGTTGTACCTGGCTGGACACAAAAATAGGGAGAAGCTTCACGTATTTTTTTTTTTTAATTATTTCATGAAATTCATGAAATAATTAAGAAAAAAAGGGCTTCCCTATATTGTTGTGTCCAACCAGGTACAAATAGGCAGCTGGTGGTTGGGGGCAGCCCGTTCCTGCCTGCTGTACCTGGCTGGACACAAATATAGTGCGAAGCCCCACGTCAATTTTTTTTAAATCATTTCAGGAAATTCATGAAATAATTTAAAAAAATTGATGTGGGGCTTCGCCCTATATTTGTGTCCAGTCAGGTACAGCAGGCAGGAACGGGCTGCCCCCAACCACCAGCTGCCTATTTGTACCTAGCCGGACACAACAATATAGGGAAGCCCTTTTTTTCTGAATTATTCCATGAATTTCATGAATTTAAAAAAAAAAAAACGTGGAGCTTCGCCCTATTTTTGTGTCCAGCCAGGTACAACTAGGCAGCTGGGGGCTGGAATCTGCAGCGCAGGGAGGCCCAAGCTTTCTGGGCCCCACCCGCTGCAAATTGCAGTCCGCAGCCGCCCCGGAAAATGGCGCGTTCATAGAAGCGCCATCTTCTGGCGCTGTACCCAACTCATCCAGGGCCCTGATGCGGTGGCTCACTGGGTAATAAAGGGGTTAAGGCCAGCTTGGCATTATCAGCTGGCCCTAAGCCCGAAATTCATGGGGTCACGCCAATATTAGACATGACCACCATGAATTTCTAGTAAAGTATTTAAAAAAAACACAAACACCCAGAAAAAAGTCCTTTAATTGAAATAAACACACAATTCTTTATTGTTCTAAATTAAACCATACTTACCATCACGCCCATTCCAGCTGAAGCCAACGATCTCCTGCAATAAAAGAAAAATAATAAAGCAACCTCATCCTTACCTTTCCATGGCTCCCACGACGGCTCCAGCTCTGCTACATCGAGATGACAGGCTGGACCGCAGCAGAACGCTGCCATCCAGCCTGTCATCCCGCAGACACTGAGAAGCGCAGGCATACTTCCACTCCTCAGTGTCTGGCTGTGACGGCATCCAGATGAGCCGACAATGAACTCGGCTCACCTCATGTACGTCACTGACAGCGTGGGAGAATTCTCCTGCACTCAGCGCTTCAGCGTGAGAATTTTCCCACGCTGTCAGTGACGTGCATGAGGTGAGGTCATGTCCCATGAACTCGGCGCACCTCATGCACGTCACTGACAGCGTGGGAGAATTCTCACGCTGAAGCGCTGAGTGCAGGAGAATTTTCCCACGCTGTCAGTGACGTGCATGAGGTGAGCTGAGTTCATTGGACATGACCTCGGCTCATCTGGATGACGTCACAGAAAGACACTGAGGAGCGCAAGCATGCCTGCGCTTCTCAGTGTCCGCGGGATGACAGGCTGGATGGCAGCGTTCTGCTGCGGTCCAGCCTGTCATCTCGATGTAGCAGAGCTGAAGCTGTCCTGGGAACCATGGAAAGGTAAGGATGAGGTTGCTTTATTATTTTACTTTTATTGCAGGAGATCGTTGGCTTCAGCTGGAATGGGTGTGGCGGTAAGTATGGTTTAATTTAGAACAATAAAGAATTGTGTCTTTATTTCAATTAAAGGACTTTTTTCTGGGTGTTTGTGTTTTTTTTAAATACTTTACTAGAAATTCATGGCGGTCATGTCTAATATTGGCGTGACCCCATGAATTTCGGGCTTAGGGCCAGCTGATAATGCCAAGCTGGCCTTAACCCCTTTATTACCCAGTGAGCCACCGCACCAGGGCCCTGGATGAGTTGGGTACAGCGCCAGAAGATGGCGCTTCTATGAACGCGCCATTTTCCGGGGCGGCTGCGGACTGCAATTTGCAGCGGGTGGGACCCAGAAAGCTTGGGTCTCCCTGCGCTGCAGATTCCAGCCCCCAGCTGCCTAGTTGTACCTGGCTGGACACAAAAATAGGGCGAAGCGCCACACATTTTTTTTTTTAATTATTTCATGAAATTCATGGAATAATTAAGAAAAAAAGGGCTTCCCTATATTGTTGTGTCCGGCTAGGTACAAATAGGCAGCTGGTGGTTGGGGGCAGCCCGTTCCTGCCTGCTGTACCTGGCTGGACACAATTATAGGGCGAAGCCCCACATAATTTTTTTTTAATTATTTCATGAATTTCCTGAAATAATTAAAAAAAAATTGACGTGGGGCTTCACACTATATTTGTGTCCAGCCAGGTACAGCAGGCAGGAACGGGCTGCCCCCAACCACCAGCTGCCTATTTGTACCTAGCCGGACACAACAATATAGGGAAGCCCTTTTTTTCTTAATTATTCCATGAATTTCATGAAATAATTAAAAAAAACAAAACGTGGAGCTTCTCCCTATTTTTGTGTCCAGCCAGGTACAACTAGGCAGCTGGGGGATGGAATCTGCAGCGCAGGGAGGCCCAAGCTTTTTGCCCTCCCCCCCCCCGCTGAAAATTGCAGTCCGCGGCCGCCCCGGAAAATGGCGCGTTCATAGAAGCTGGATGCTGTACCTGGCTGGCATACAAAAATATGGCGAAGCCCACGTCAAATGTTTTGGGAAAAATTTATTAAAAAATAAATAATAATTTAGGGACTGCATCTTTATTAAGTCCTCAAATGTCATTTAGTGTTAAAATAAAGGATTTATTTAAAAAAAAAATGGCGTGGGATCCCCCATAATTTTAGTCTCTAGCGGAGGTTAAGCAGACGGCTGGGGCAGATGTTTGAAGCCTGGGAAGGGGGTAAAACCCACGGAGCTTCCCAGGCTACTAATATCAGCCCCCAGCTGAATACCTAGCCTTTACTAGCTATTAAAATGGGGGACCCCCCAAAAAAAAATGACGTGGGGTCCCCTCTATTTTAATAGCTAGCAAAGGCTAGGCAGACAGCTGGGGGCTGATATTAATAGCTCAGGAAGGGTGCCATGAATATTGGCCCCCTCCCAGGCTAGAAACACCAGCCGTCAGCCGCCCCAGAAATGGCGCATCCATAGGATGCGCCAATTCTGGCACTTAGCCTCGCTCTTCCACGCTGCCCTGGTGCGGTGGCAGGGGGTAATAGTGGTGGGGTTCATGTCAGCGCCAGCTGCCATGAAGCCCAGGTTAGTAATGATGGCCGTCTATATGACACCCCCATTACTAACCTACAAAGTGTTAAAAAGAAAAAACACACTACACCCAGAAAAAAATAATTTATTTGAAATAAAACACCATTTTATTTAATTCTTAGTTTACTAAAAAAAAAATAGTTACCTGTCCACGTTCCTGCGCTGATCTCCCATGCACAGCTGTCACATCTGGAGATGGTGACAGCTGTGCATGGCTGCTGTAAGCTCACGCTGCCGGGAACACGTCCGCTCCCGGCAGCGGGAGCCACTGACTGAGGTCACCGGAGTGCATTCAGGCAGCGCAGCTCCGGAGACCTCCTTTACGGCAGTGCTGTACCGTGGGAATTTCTCACGATACAGCAGTGCCGTAAAGGAGCTAACCGGAGCAGCGCTGCCTGAACTCCGGTGAACCCTTACGGCCCCGTCATTCTAGCGGCGGCAGCGGTTCAGAGCGGTCACATTCTATGTGGCTGCTCTGAACTGGAGATCTTCGTGGGACACTCGTGGACTACTACGGAGGGGTAAGGATAAGGTTGTGGTTTATTATTTTATATTTTATTACAGGAGATCGATGGCTTCGGGGAATTAGGTGTCTAGGTGAGTATAGGTGTAGTTTTTTATTTTTTACTTTATTTTAGGTGGCGATCGGCGGGGACAGGTAATGTATGAACTAATTTCTTTTAGGTAACCACTGGCCACCAATGACATGTATTTAACATTTATTGGGGACACAGTAGGGCAATTTAAATAGCAGGATCAGGCTGATGGGAACTACTGCTCCCATCGAGCTGATCCTGCTGGCAGGAGTGGACGGGGGACAGACATAGGCCGATGGGAGTAGTAGTGTCACATCGGCCTATGTCTGCCCGCACACACACCCGCACACACACCCGCACACACACACCCCGCACACACACCCGCACACACACCCCGCACACACACACACCCCGCACACACTAATCATGACGGGTCCGGGAGGTGAGGCTGACCTGTGCGGCCGTGGGAAAGTTGATGTGAGTTCATGCAGTCAAGCATGAACTCACATGAACCCTCTGAGGGCACCGCGGCTACTTCAAATGAACAGCTGATCGGCATCACCTGATACCTCAGCTGTTCATTTGAAATAACCGGCGGGAAAGCGCAGCACAGAACGGGAAAGCCGGCGGTGAAGTCTTTTCACTGCCGGCTTCCCCGCCCGGGTCCTTCGCTCCTTGGTGCTGCGCTCCCCGCCCGGTCCTAATTTACGATCGGGATGGGAGGTGGCGAGGGGAGCGGAGGATCGGGGTGGGAGGCTGCGGGGAAGCAGTATGGGGCTGCGTGATTGTTTAAAAGCCGGCGGCTTTTTACCGCGCGCCGGCTTTTAAACAATCAGGAGAATTCTCCCACGCTGGGATGGCATTCTGATGACAAGCTGGATCGCAGCTGAGCGCTGCCATCCAGCTTGTCATCCTTCAGAGACACTGCAGAGCGCAGGCATTATGGGAACTTCCGATTCCGGTATTCGATATTATAAAAGTATCGGAATTAAGTATCGGAATTCCGATACAGTGAATATCGGCCGATACCCGATATTTCAGTATCGGAATGCTCAACACTAGTCGTAATGTATTGCCCAGTGTCAGAAAGCTGAGTTTGTGTCCCAGGTCCCCCAGCAGAACAATGACCCCAAACATACTTCAAGAAGCACCCAGAAATGGATGGAAACAATGCGCTGGAGAACTCTGAAGTGGCCAGCAATGAGTCTGGATCAAAATACAATTGTACACCTGTGAAGAGATCTTAACATTTCTGTTGGGAGAACTCACCTTCAAATATGAGAGACCTGGAGCAATTTGCAAAAGAAGACTGCTCCAAAATTCCAGTTGAGAGGTGTAAGAAGATTGCTGATGGTTATTGGAAGTGATTGATTGCAGTTATTTATTCCAAAGGGTGTGCAACTAAATATTAAATTGAGGTGCCAATAATTTTTGTCCGGACCATTTTGGGGGTTTAGTGTGAAATTATGTCCAATTTGCCTTTTCTTCTGTTTTTTTTCGTATTGTTCCAATAAACAATGGAAATAAACATGTGTATAACAAAACGTGTAAGTGTAATAATTTTCTGGGAGAAATGTTTCATTTTCTGGAACAATTTCAAAGGTGCCAACACTTTTGGCCATGATTGTATGTATATATACGCATTTATATGCAGATTAGTAATTGTAGCAATTACTACGCAACTTTATGGCCCTTTGTATAAAACACAGGAAGTGTTGCTCCGGTGATGTGCTGTGAAGTTACAACTTCTCATTTTTCTGTAGCTTCGCTCACAGATAATGCACTTGTGAAACATTTTCAATCATAAGTGAAAATGTTTTAAACTTGTTCCCAATTGCTTAAATCCCGAATCTACTTAGTTGTCACATTTTTAGTGTCGTTCTGGAAAGCAATAGAACTCTGCACTTGATCTGCAATTAAAGCTGGTGCCAGCTGGGTGCGCTGTGGTGTTAAGTGTTAACTCTTGCGGACTAGGTCATACAAGTAAGGAAGTAAGGGCCACATGAATATGCCGAATTTATATGTGTAGTCATTAAATATGGAGGCAATACTTTCAGATTACCCGCAGTTCTTTTTAATAATTAATACCTCTAAAGTTCAATTCAGTGTGTTTAAAAAAAAAGTGAAATGTCTGAAACTTCAACCATTTGGTGTTAAATGAAAAGTTTTAATGTGGCAACTATAAACTACAATAGGGCCACACTGTACCTCTGTATGGCTCCATATGGAAGAATTATGCCATGTTCACCCAATGCCATATTATGAAACTATAAACTATTCTCCACCGTATGGAGGTATAATGACTGCCTAGTTTATTATAGTACTAGTTACTTAGGATAAGGGATACCTTACTATCGCTAGGGGTCAAGCCGTTGTCACCACCACTGAGTCAGGTGGTCGGTGCTACAAGTGATTGACTGCTATCACCGCAAGCACGGTACAGGGAAGACTGACAATCACTGGTAGGACCGCCCACTGGACTCCTGCATACAGACTCAATGAATAAAATGCAAGTTTTACGGAAAATGTTCCAACAAAAATAAATATCAATCTGATCAGCTTCTCCTGCTCTATCACATCCTGCCCGCAGATCAGATATTATTTTAAAAATGACAAGCTCCC
Organism: Phyllobates terribilis; assembly: GCF_046119375.1. NCBI lineage: Eukaryota > Metazoa > Chordata > Amphibia > Anura > Dendrobatidae > Phyllobates > Phyllobates terribilis. Next base: position 288,681,426 of record NW_027362768.1, on the reverse strand, counting down.
TTTAATATTTTGAGAATATCCCTTTAAATGTGGCTTTGCAGTACTTTTATATTGATGACTTAGTCTTAGGATAGGTGATCAGTATAAGATTGGTGGCATTTTTTTAATTCACGCATGTATTTTTTAATGTGTAATTTTCCATAAGAATCTCATGGAGAAAAAAATAAAAAATAAAAAACACCACACTTAAAGCATTCTACATTTTTTAAAAAAAAATAGTTTATTGATTTTTAACATATTGAACAAAAATAAAGAGAAATTACAACAAACAATAAAGTCTGTTTAATTAATGATGGTGAGTGTAAAGGCAAAATGACGGCGCTTAGCAGGTGCGACCCAGACTAGAAACAAAGTATGTAATGAGCCGAGATGATGAATTTGGCAGCACTTAAGGTTCGGAAAAGGTAATGTAATGTGATCATGGTTATATTACGGTGGCTCAGTGGTTAGCACTGCAGCCTTGAAGCACTGGGGTCCAGGGTTCAAATCCCACCAAGGACAACAACTACAAGGAGTTTGTATGTTCTCCCTGTGTTTGTGTGGGTTTCCTCTAGGTTCCTCCCACACTCCAGAGACTGATAGGGAATGTAGATTGTGAGCCCCAATGGGGACAGTGATTATAATGTCTGTAAAGCGCTGTGGAATTAATGGTGCTATATAAGTGAGATTAAAAAAAATGTAGATACAATTTGAGTATGATAAATTGGAACCAGACTATTTTTTTCTCAGTGTGTCCCACCTTCACCACATGAAAGACAATCAGAAAAAGAGCGCTCCATGTGTAAATCTGTAAAAATGTTAATCTTGGGAAAGATTGTGAGTAGCACTCACCTGGGTTGCTTGTGCTCACCACGCACAACAATGGAGCTAGCATGGAGACTCTTCCCGACCTGCTGCCACACTGACCGAAAGCTCAAAGTGCCCTGTGCACTGAGCTAAATCATGGAGGATTCCCTCGGATGAGGAGAAGATGGTGATTTTTTTTTCCCATCTTCTCCTATCAGTCTGCGGAAATCAGATTGCACTCAGATGTCATCCGAGTGCAGTCCGATGTTTTCCACGCACTCTTTGAATTGCATGGCTGAGTGCGATCCAAATATCAGATCAAATTCGGTCAAGGAGCAATATTTTCCTCGAACCAACGGGGTCTGAGGAAAAATTCTTTCACATACCATAGACCAACATTGGTCTGAGTGCTATCCGTTATTTTGTCAGATCGTATTAGGACCCAAAATACACTCGTTTGCCCTAAAACTGATTATATAAGGACCAGGTTACGACATACAGCATGTGGGTCACCTTGAATGTTTCCCTTTAAGTACCATGTCGTCATTGAAAAGTGTTTTTTCATTTTGCATTGAATTCTTCTTGGGAGGGTAAGCCTGAACTTTCCAATACTTCCAAAAAAATTCTGTTTTCTTTTCTTTACAAATGGAAGTTTCAAACTAATCCATGTGGAATAAATGAATCATTTCTTCCAAGAAGAGTTGTCATGGAGGTGGGTGGTGGAAAAGCCAGAACTATCGAATAGCATTTTTTTTACGGCAAAAGCTATGCAATGTAGTAATTCTTTGCTTTCCTTGCTACATCTTTGCCTGCACCCAAAAATTACCCAAGATAAATTAAAGGGAACAACATTTGTCAAATTAGATATATTAAAATTACGAACCCGTTTCGAGTAGAAATCCACAGAAAGTAATAGATATCTGTGCCTGGAGAACCACATTTTGGGCAATGATCCTCAGGAGATAATCCCATCAAGAATTCCCTATGTGGGGAAATATATGATCTGTACAGGATCTAGAGGGTTATCTCTGTGTGGGGGACAGAGGGGAGGGTTTTATAAGCATACGTTAATGAGACTAGTATAGTGGGCAGAGGGGAGGGTTTTATAAGCACACGTTAATGAGACTAGTATAGTGGGCAGAGGGGAGGGTTTTATAAGCATACGTTAATGAGACTAGTATAGTGGGCAGAGGGGAGGGTTTTATAAGCATACGTTAATGAAGCTAGTATAGTGGGCAGAGGGGAGGGTTTTATAAGCATACGTTAATGAGACTAGTATAGTCGGCAGAGGGGAGGGTTTTATAAGCATACATTAATGAAGCTAGTATAGTGGGCAGAGGGGAGGGTTTTATAAGCATACGTTAATGAGACTAGTATAGTGGACAGAGGGGAGGGTTTATAAGCATACGTTAATGAGATTAGTATAGTGGGCAGAGGGGAGGGTTTTATAAGCATACGTTAATGAGATTAGTATAGTGGGCAGAGGGGAGGGTTTTATAAGCATACGTTAATGAAGCTAGTATAGTGGGCAGAGGGGAGGGTTTTATAAGCATACGTTAATGAGACTAGTATAGTGGACAGAGGGGAGGGTTTATAAGCATACGTTAATGAGATTAGTATAGTGGGCAGAGGGGAGGGTTTTATAAGCATACGTTAATGAGACTAGTATAGTGGACAGAGGGGAGGGTTTTATAAGCATACGTTAATGAGACTAGTATAGTGGGCAGAGCGGAGGGTTTTATAAGCATACGTTAATGAGACTAGTATAGTAGGCAGAGGGGAGATTTTTATAAGCATACGTTAATGAGACTAGTATAGTGGACAGGGGGGGAGGGTTTTATAAGCATACGTTAATGAGACTAGTATAGTAGGTAGAGGGGAGCGTTTTATAAGCATACGTTAATGAGACTAGTATAGTGGACAGAGGGGAGGGTTTTATAAGCATACGTTAATGAGACTAGTCTAGTGGGCAGAGGGGAGGGTTTTATAAGCATACGTTAATGAGACTAGTATAGTGGACAGTGGGGAGGGTTTTATAAGCATACGTTAATGAGACTAGTATAGTGGGCAGAGGGGAGGGTTTTATAAGCATACGTTAATGAGACTAGTATAGTGGGCAGAGGGGAGGGTTTTATAAGCATACGTTAATGAGACTAGTATAGTGGACAGAGGGGAGGGTTTTACAAGCATACGTTAATGAGACTAGTATAGTAGGTAGAGGGGAGGGTTTTATAAGCATACGTTAATGAGACTAGTATAGTGGACAGAGGGGAGGGTTTTATAAGCATACGTTAATGAGACTAGTATAGTAGGTAGAGGGGAGGGTTTTATAAGCATACGTTAATGAGACTAGTATAGTAGGCAGAGGGGAGGGTTTTATTAGCATACGTTAATGAGACTAGTATAGTGGGCAGAGGGGAGGGTTTTATAAGCATACGTTAATGAGCCTAGTATAGTGGGCAGAGGGGAGGGTTTTATAAGCATACGTTAATGAAGCTAGTATAGTGGGCAGAGGGGAGGGTTTTATAAGCATATGTTAATGAGACTAGTATAGTTGGCAAAGGGAGGGTTTTATAAGCATACGTTAATGAGACTAGTATAGTGGGCAGAGGGGAGGGTTTTATAAGCATACGTTAATGAGACTAGTATAGTAGGCAGAGGGGAGGGTTTTATAAGCATACGTTAATGAAGCTAGTATAGTGGGCAGAGGGGAGGGTTTTATAAGCATACGTTAATGAGACTAGTATAGTGGGCAGAGGGGAGGGTTTTATAAGCATACGTTAATGAGACTAGTATAGTGGGTAGAGGGGAGGGTTTTATAAGCATGCGTTAATGAGACTAGTATAGTGGGTAGAGGGGAGGGTTTTATAAGCATGCATTAATGAGGCTAGTATAGTGGGCAGAGGGGAGGGTTTTATAAGCATACGTTAATGAGACTAGTATAATGGGTAGGGGGGGTTATATAAGCATACGTTAATGAGACTAGTATAGTGGGTAGAGGGGAGGGTTTTATAAGCATGCGTTAATGAGACTAGTATAGTAGGTAGAGGGGAGGGTTTTATAAGCATACGTTAATGAGACTAGTATAGTGGGCAGAGGGGAGGGTTTTATAAGCATACGTTAATGAGACTAGTATAGTAGGTAGAGGGGAGGGTTTTATAAGCATGCGTTAATGAGACTTGTATAGTGGGCAGAGGGGAGCGCTTATATGCATAAGTTAATGAAGCGAGTATAGTGGGCAGAGGGGAGGGTTTTATATGCATACATTAATGAGACTAGTATAGTAGGTAGAGGGGAGGGTTTTATAAGCATACGTTAATGAAGCTAGCATAGTGGGCAGAGGGGAGGGTTTTATAAGCATATGTTAATGAGACTAGTATAGTGGGCAGAGGGGAGGGTTTTATAAGCATACGTTAATGAGACTAGTATAGTGGGTAGAGGGGAGGGTTTTATAAGCATGGGTTAATGAGACTAGTATAGTGGGCAGAGGGGAGGGTTTTATAAGCATACGTTAATGAAGTTAGTATAGTGGGCAGAGGGGAGGGTTTTATAAGCATACATTAATGAGACTAGTATAGTAGGTAGAGGGGAGGGTTTTATAAGCATACATTAATGAAGCTAGTATAGTGGGCAGAGGGGAGAGTTTTATAAGCATACGTTAATGAGACTAGTATAGTGGGCAGAGGGGAGGGTTTTATAAGCATACGTTAATGAGACTAGTATAGTGGGCAGAGCGGAGGGTTTTATAAGCATACAGTAATGAAGCTAGTATAGTGGGCAGAGGGGAGGGTTTTATAAGCATACGGTAATAAGACTAGTATAGTGGGCAGAGGGGAGCGTTTTATAAGCATACGTTAATGAGACTAGTATAGTGGGCAGAGGGGAGGGTTTTATAAGCATACATTAATGAAGCTAGCATAATGGGCAGAGGGGAGAGTTTTATAAGCATACGTTAATGATGCTAGTATAGTGGGCAGAGGGAGGGTTTTATAAGCATATGTTAATGAGACTAGTATAGTCGGCAGAGGGGAGGGTTTTATAAGCATACATTAATGAGACTAGTATAGTAGGCAGAGGGGAGGGTTTTATAAGCTTATGTTAATGAGACTAGTATAGTGGGCAGAGGGGAGGGTTTTATAAGCATACGCTAATTAGACTAGTATAGTCGGCAGAGGGGAGGGTTTTATAAGCATACATTAATGAGGCTAGTATAGTGGGCAGAAGGGAGGGTTTTATAAGCATACGTTAATGAGACTAGTATAGTGGACAGAGGGGAGGGTTTTATAAGCACACATTAATGAAGCTAGTATAGTGGGCAGAGGGGAGGGTTTTATAAGCACACGTTAATGAGACTAGTATAGTGGACAGAGGGAAGGGTTTTATAAGCATATATTAATGAAGCTAGTATAGTGGGCAGAGGGGAGGGTTTTATAAGCATACATTAATGAGACTAGTATAGTTGGCAGAGGGGAGGGTTTTATAAGAATACATTAATGAGACTAGTATAGTGGGCAGAGGGGAGGGTTTTATAAGCATACGTTAATAAGGCTAGTATAGTGGGCAGAGGGGAGGGTTTTATAAGCATACATTAATGAGGCTAGTATAGTGGGCGGAAGGGAGGGTTTTATAAGCATACATTAATGAGGCTAGTATAGTAGACAGAGGGGAGGGTTTAATAAGCATACATTAATGAGACTAGTATAGTGGGCAGAGGGGTGGGTTTATAAGCATACGTTAATAAGGCTAGTATAGTGGGCAGATGGGAGGGTTTTATAAGCATATGCTAATGAGACTAGTATAGTGGGCAGAGGGGAGGATTTTATAAGCATACATTAATGAGACTAGTATAGTGGGCAGAGGGGAGGGTTTTATAAGCATACATTAATGAGACTAGTATAGTGGGAAGAGGGGAGGGTTTTATACGCATATGTTAATGAAGCTAGTGCAGTGGGCAGAGGGGAGGGTTTTATAAGTATACGTTAATGAGACTAGTATAGTGGGTAGGGGGGAGGGTTATATAAGCATACGTTAATGAGACTAGTATAGTGGGCAGAGGGGAGGGTTTTATAAGTATACGTTAATGAGACTAGTATAGTGGGCAGAGGTTTTTTTTTATAAGTATACGTTAATGAAGCTTGTATAGTGGCTGTATCTAAGAATGGTGTGTCATCATAGGCGGATTATAATGAGGGCAATCTGGGCTACTGCCCGGGGCCCCGGGTCTCCAGGGGGCCCGGGGGGTCCATGGCCAGATTGCCCTCATTATAATATGTGCGGCTCTGCGGCACATACTGACAGTCAGAGGCGGGGGGCCCCCGGACCGCTTCCCCAGCAGCGGCGCACGGCCGCTACTTCTTCTTCGGCCGAGCCAGCACTGCACCTGTTAACTTCCCTGTGTGCTGGCCCGGCCGCGTCACAGCTAGGAGACACGGCCCTGTGTGCGGCCGTGTCTGCTATTGTGACGTCACGCAGGGCGCGCCCTGCACTGCTACTTACCACCGGAGAGGAGCTGGACGATGGGAGCCGAGGGATGGTGTGTGTGTGTGTGTGTGAGTGTGTGTGTGTGAGAGTGTGAGTGAGAGAGTGTGTGTGAGAGTGTGTGTGAATGTGTGTGAGAGTGTGTGTGTGTGTGAGTGAGTGTGTGTGTGCAGGCAGATATCATTCTGTGATGTCTGTTTATATGTATTTTTGTGTTTCAAATGTGTTTATGCGTGTATGTATATGTCTGTATATGTTTGTGCGTGACTGCGTGCGGCCTCCCGCTGTGTATAGATGGCTACGTGCAGCCTTCTGCTGGGTATAGATGGCTACGTGCAGCCTCCTGCTGTGTATAGATGGCTACGTGCGGCCTCCTGCTGTGTATAGATGGCTATGTGCGGCCTCCTGCTGTGTATAGATGGCTACGTGCGGCCTCCTGCTGTGTATAGATGGCTACGTGCGGCCTCCTGCTGTGTATAGATGGCGCCGTGCAGCCTCCCACTGTGTATAGATGGCTACGTGTGCTCAATATTAAGCCATACAATTAATGTAAAGCTATGTGCCCACGATGCAGAAATGCTCCGGATTTTTTTTGAGCGTTTCTGCATCTCCCTGGCAGAAAAAAGTCATGCGGATTTTACATGAGTTTTTCCTGCCAGGGACAAGCGGATGTGAAGCGCATGCATTTCCGCATGCGGGTTGTCAAGCGCTTTCCAAGCGATTTTAGCATCATTTGGAAAAGTACTTAACAACTTGGTCACACTATATAAATCCATGCAACCGGCATGGATTTGTATAGTGTGACCTTAAAAGAATGGTAAAAAATAAATATATACTTACCTTCTGATGGCATGCCGACGTCAGCGGTCGCGTGACCCGTCACATGACTAAATGACATCACCACAGGTCCTTTAGTCTACCACGAGCTGCCGGCAAACCAGGATGCATCGGATAAAGACACCGGGGGCCATCAGAAGGTAAGTATAATATTTATTTTTTATTTTATTCTTTTTTTTACTGAGTATTTCTCCTGAGTACGCCAATATGTGGGGAAAATACAGTGTTTGGGCGCACGGCAGAGTTCAGAAGGGAAGGAGCACTGTGTGACTTTTTGAACGCAAAATCGGCTGGAATCGAGAGCGGACGCCATGTCGCGTTTGGAGAGCCCCTGATGTGCCTAAACAGTGTAAACCCCCGCAAGTGACACCATTTTGGAAACTAGACCCCTCAGGGAACTTAACTAGATGTGTGGTGAGCACCTTGAACCCCCAAGTCCTTTACAGAAGTTTATAACATGGAGCCGTGAAAATAAAAAAATCTAACTTTTTCCACAAAAATGATGTTTTAGCCCCAATTTTTTTATTTTCACAAGGGTAAGAGGAAAATGGACCCCAAAAACTTTTGTGCAATTTCTCCTGAGTACGCCAATACCTCATATGTGGGGAAAATACAGTGTTTGGGTGCACGGCAGAGTTCAGAAGGGAAGGAGCACTGTGTGACTTTTTGAACGCAAAATTGGCTGGAATCGAGAGCGGACGCCATGTCGCGTTTGGAGAGCCCCTGATGTGCCTAAATAGTGGAAACCCCCACAAGTGACCCCATTTTGGAAACTACACCCCTCAAGGATTTTATCAAGGGGTATAGTTAACATTTTGAACCCAGAGGTACGACACAGAATTTGATAACATTAGGTCATCATATTGAATAAGTTGTCATTAGTCTTGAGCGCAAGTGCTCACTACTTGAGTTTGCATCGGGTACTCCGGTATGCACCATGTATCACGGGTGTTCAAGTGAAATGCTCGAGTCCCCGCCCGCATGTTTCACGGTTATTAGACACTCCAAAAAAAACATGCGGGGATCGCTCGTGCATGGCAGGCAATCCCCGCAAGTTTTTTTTGGCCGCGAAGCATATGGGGCGGAGACTCGAGCACCCGCGATACTCAATGCATACCCGATCACCCGATGCAAACTCAAGTAGCGAGAACTTGCGTTCAACACTAGTTGCCATATCGTCATCTTTTTTTTTTTATTTTTATTTTGAAAAAAAAAAAACCCTAACCCCAACTCTAACCCTACCCTAACCCCAACCCCAGCACTAGCGTTTATTTTTTACGCCGTTCCTAGTGCGGTATAAGTGATTAGACGACCTTATTCCTCGGGTCGGTGCGATTACAGCGATACCAGAATCATATGGGGTTTTTATGATTGACAGCTGTCACACACTGAAAGACACATATTTTGGAAAATCTAGTTTTTGCATTGCCATATTTTGAGAGCTATAATTTTTCCATATTTTGGCCGACAGAGTCATGTAACGGCTTGTTTTTTGCGGGATGACTTGACGTTTTTATTGGTGCCATTTTCAGGCACATGACATTTTTTGATCGCTTTCTATTCCAGCTTTTGGGAGGCAGAATAAACAAAAACCAACAATTCAGGAATTGTTTTTTTAAAAAAATTTTTTATTCTACTCCGTGTGTGGTAAAATTGATAAGGTAGCTTTATTATTCGGGTCAGTGTGTTTACAGCGGTACCACATTTATATCGTTTTTCCATGTTTTGGCGCTTTTACACAATAAAAGCTATTTTATAGAAAAAATATTTTTTTGCATCGCTTTATTCTGAGAGCTATAACTGATTTTTTGGATGATGGAGCTGTATGGCGGCTTGTTTTTTGCGGGACAAGATGACGTTTTCAGCTGTACCATTTTTATTTATATTCGTCTTTTTTATCGCGTGTTATTCCATTTTTTGTATGGCGGTATGATGATAAAGCATTGTTTTTTGCTTCGTTTTTTTTTTTTTTTTTTTACCGTGTTCACTGAAGGGGTTAACTAGTGGGACAGTTTTATAGGTCAGGTCGTTCCGGACGCGGTGATACCAAATATGTGTGCTTTTATTGCTTCATTTTGGTTTTTTTCACAATAATATTTATTGATGGGTACATTATATTTTTATTTTTGGTGGATTATTTTTTTTATTTTTTTTTTAAATATTTTTACAATTTTTTTATTTTTTATTTTTTCACTTTCTGACAGTTTTTTTATTTGTTTACTTTGTCCCACTATGGGACTTTCACTTTTTTTATTCTGATCGCCTGCATAGCACAGGAATGGAGCACCATCCCTGTGCCATGCAGGCTGTCAGCGCTGCACAGTGAGGAGATACTGCACTGCGCATGACCAAAAAATCTTCCTGCTGTCTGGTGACCTGGATGTTGTCATGACGACTTCGGGTCGTCATGGCAATGACGCGCCCCCTGGGCCCGTGGGGTACTCGGCAGCCAGGCCTTTAGATACTTGGGGGATATGGGGATGTCACAGTGGCTGGCCCAGTCCATGACCCAGGGCGGTCAGTTAAAAGGGGGAATACTTTTATATGGGGATTTTTGGTATTTTTCGTGACGCCACCTGTGGTGTCTGGTGAGGATCACCAGCGCTGCAACAGTCCACTGAGGCTGATGTTAGGGGCAGCTTTGATGGGACGGCTCCCCACAGGTGGAGCAGGCCTTAGGGCAGTGTAGAGGTGTAGAAAGATGGTGGAAGCAGGAGAGAGACGGCACGACGGTCCCAGAGGAAGTACAGGCACTCACACAGGGGGTAACTTCAATACCTGTTTACTGGTCGTGATGCAGGCACGGTCCAGGGTACTCAGGGCGAAAGGTGCATTTCTGGACTCTCGCCAGTGAGCGGGTATAGGGCCTCCTGACCTGTCTCTTCCACTTGTTAAGCTTCGGGCCTGCCTGGAGCTAGGCCTGGCTTACTGACTGCTTCCCTCCTAAACTTGCTGACCTGGCGGTAGGGCTTTCTCCTGGTTCCCACGGTTCCTAGTCGCTGGAGCCTTAGTGGTACCTAACCCTGTTGCTGTAGTCAGTAGTTGGTAGACCAGGGACTTGTAGTTCTCCAGGGGTTCCGGTTGTTCCTACTGGGTATATAGGGCCCTGTAGGCGCGGACCCGGTGTCCGGTGTATGGTTTCGGGGTGAGCTGGTTATGCTCCTCTGCCCCCCGGCGTTACTCCTTGCCTTCGGCCACACTCGGGGCCCTCACTAAGCTTCACTCACGCTATAGGCCTTGACTGCCTAAGCACTGCAGCAGGCACGCTGCTCTTCACCACTCTCTGAGCGTCGGCACGCTCTCAGCTCGGTACTGAGCTGAACTCTGTATTTGAGTGACCTCTGTCCCTGGACAGATTAACTCCTTCTGCAGACTGGATTCTGCAGGAACTGACTGAGCTCTCGCTCCAAGCTGTGGACTGACTCGACACTAAGCTGAGCTAAACTGAGAACTGGCTGCCTAACTCCACCCTCCAGTATATATATCCCTATCCGGGCTCCCTCTGCTGGTCTGAGGTGGTAGGGTGGAGGTGTGTGAATGTGTGAGGGCCTCTTGTGGAGAAGTCCATCCATGCACCCCTCTGGGATCTGTGGCACCAATGCGCAGCAGGGCGCCACAGCAACACCCGGGAAGCCGCGGAAGACAGCGCTGGAGGCCGGAAGAGGAGGTGAGTATACCGATCACCTCCCCTTAGCCACCGCAATGCTGCGATCGACTTCGATCGCAGCATTGCGGGGGTTAATGTGCCGGGAGCGGTGCGGGATCGCTCCCTGCACATAGTACCGGGTGTCAGCTGTGACAATCAGCTGACACCCGGCGGCGATCGCGCCAGCACAGCCTCGCGATCGCCATGACGTACTAATACGGGTCAGGCTCTTAAGTCCCAGGGCACAGACGCGTATTAGTACATCATGGGCTTTAAAGGGGTTAAGCGTTTCTGCAGCGGAATTGCCGCTGCGGAAATGCTTAAAAAACGCATAGTGGGCACAGCCTAAAAAAAAATATTATAATTAATATATTAATATTGTGCCAAATTAATTTCACGTGAACTATCACATGATCTATCACAGGGGATCATGTGACATGTGATACATCAGGTGTGTGTGTGTGTGTGTGTCCGTCCGTCCGTCCGTCCGTCCGTCCCCTTCTAAACTGCCCGGGGCCCTTGCTACTCTTAATCCACCCCTGGGTGTCATTCATCCACGTATTCTGCATTTAAAAAAGACACTTGAAACTCTGCTACTTGACAAAGGAGTATTTGAACCCCAAGATGTGTTGAATGCCAAAAAAGACTATACCAATAAGCAAAACAATATGCTTCATCATAACTGCTCCATTTGGTCATCAGCTGGATTTTGCACCATCATCAGTGTCTATTACGGTGGGCTGTCCAACCATCCCCCCTTCTCTCTTTTGTATGTCTTCCATCTGCACGGTCTCAGCATGCTTGGATTGAAGACCAAGGACACCGGCAGCAGCTTTTTCCAGCCATGTTTCACACACACCCAATTTGGTGATGTGCCCACTTTACACAACCCCCCATGGTGACCACCTTCAGTTTTCCATGCTTATTTTCAGCCCTTACTTACTCACTGTACACTATTTTTGGGGGGTTTCTCTATACGCTGCTCAAATAATGTTCATTTTTTCCTACTCACATACAGCCCACTTCTGATCGCAAAAAAGCATCAAGAAATTCCCCAAAAAAAACATAACTTAGACATGTCTCTATTTTTTTTTTTATTTTGTAAAAAGAAACGGACATGTAAAAAGTTCCACATCCTATAAGGGTATGGTTCATACAGTGATTTTTTGCATCGCTTTTTTTTCAGCGTGAGCGTTTCCAGGAAAAATATGGCATAAATTATCCATCTTTTTGATGTTTTTCATGCATTTTTCTGTGCATTTTTATGCATTCAATTGAATGAATAAAAAAAGAATTAACATGCTGCAGTTTAAAAAAAATGCACCGCAGCTCAAAAAATGCAAGAAAAAACCCCACAGTGACTGAAATTTTAGAAATTTTTATTTATTTTGCTGCTACTGTAAATAAATAATGAAGCTGCCTAAGGCCTCATGCACACAATGATTTTAACGTACAAGTTTTTGATCAGAGTTTCATCAGTGTCATCAGAGTTTGGTCAGAGTTTCATCAGATTTTCTCCCGTGAGTAAAAAAAAAAAGTTTCTCCACTTTCCCCTATCAGTCCATGAAAAACAGACTGCACTTGGATGGCTTCCGAGTGCTGTCCTAGTTTTTTTTTCCACAGACACACAGATTTTCATTGCTGTTGATCTGACACTTTCTCCTATCAGTCCATGAAAAACAGACAGCATACAAATGACATTCAAGCGTTTTTCGATGTTTTCACGGACCCATAGACTTTCATTGCCAAGTTTGATCTTTCACTCGGATCAACATTGGGAGTGTCTCCACGATTTTGGACTAACCACTCCATCCGCAAAAAATCACAAACATTTGAACAGCTGCATAAAGTATCATAGGTAAGGATGCTAGCTGTAAAAACACATACTCATAAAAAACTGACGTGTGAATGAGCCTTAATTTACGCAGGTGAAACTGACATGTTGCAGATTGAAAAACATTACAAATCAGGTCAATTTCCTGTTTTGCGTGAATGCGATTGGAATACTTCCAACCAGTTTTCTAAGATGGAAAACCCACAAAAAATACATTAGTTCTGAACATATACTAATGGGTACATGTTATAGCCACAGAAAAACGGATATAACACATGTGTGAAAATTGAACGTGTTAATGGGGTCCTTTGGGGTAAAAATTTCAGTTTGCTGCAGTTGAAAAGTATCTACTGTAAAACATGTAGCCAAGGCATAGTGACTAATCGGTGTACTACCGGCTTCCAGCACTGAGCACAGAGTGACTGGTGTACTACCGGCTTCCAGCACTCGTCACAAAGTGACTGGTGTATTACTGGCTTCCAGCACTCGGCACAGAGTGACTGGTGTACTGCCGGCTTCCAGCACTTGGTACACCTTGCTGTCTCTCTCGCGCCTCCCCTTTAGCTATGTCCTTGGGTTACTGTACAAGGACATACTAGGTAGTTGGTTGCATAGACAGCTATCCCCTCATATCTGCTTATCGCCTGCTTTGTTTACATGCCTGAGAGATCTGATAAGGTTATGGACTGTCACTATTCAAAATGTCCACCTTTGTCCCGCAAATTCCTTTGTATATTGCTGAGAATATATCAATATGAAGCAGCAGACATGACACACGCTGTTGTAATAAAGGCTTGGTCTGACAGTGAAGACACGGGTTGTCCACCTTTCAGGACAATTGAGTTTTTTTACTTAGAGCAAGTGCAAATAACCATATTTTTGGTCCCAATCTGATCTGAAAAACTGATCGCACTTGGGAAAAATGTTAATCTATGGGGCTGTGCACATGTCAGATTTTTTCGTAGGACTGAGCTGGTCCAAGGAAAAAATCACTGCATGCCCAAGTTTGATCTGATATTTGGATTGCACTTAACCATGCAAGTCAATGAGTATGTGAAAACCATTGGACTGCAGTCGGATGACATCTGAGTGCAGTCCGATTTCCACGCACTGACAGAATGGAGAAGATGGAGACATTTTTTCCTTATCCAAGAGAATCAGATCACACTCTGATCAGAGTGTGATTTGCATAATGGACCCGGACACGGTTGCGTTGTTTTTTGATGGCTGCAGAATGAGTTAACTGAGAATCAGCCAGCCTGCTATGATGATCTGACAGGTGAGTTACGTTAAGTTCCCACAACGAGTTTTCGGTGAGTTTTTATCTCTGTGTATTTTCACTGCACAAAATACGCAGTGTCTTACAGTTCCAGCAAAGTGGATGGGATTTATAGGAATCTCCTGCCTACTGTGATTTTTTTTCACTCAGTGTAAACTGACCTGCGGTGCATGTTTCAAATTCACAACATGATCATTTCTCTTGCAGGTAAAGTTGAGTTTTATGTGCAGATTTTTCCCATAGACTTGCATTAGATGCAGAAAATCCGCATCTAATTAATTAAATTAATCCGCAACATTAATTACATAAGTAGCCATTAACCCCTTTACGACCTTGGACATACTCAGTCCCAGCACTCCATTAAGGCTCTGGCACTGAGCCTGCATGTTTTCGGGCACATGACAGCTGATCTGATCAGCTGTCATGCGCCCCTATCAGCCACCGGTGGAATCGCGATCCACCCGTGGCTGTTAACATGTTAAATGCCGCTGTCAAACTCTGACAGCGGCATTTAACATGCACGCACCGGAAGCACGTCACTGATCCTGCCCATCTGCGCCCGTGTCATATGACCGCAGGTCGCTGATGGGTTGGCATAACAACCTAGTGTCTGCAGGAGACCCCTGCGGATGTCATTGCCGGGATGCTATGAGCGCCGGCCAGTGATCAGCGCTCATAGCAGATGAGCATTTCTGCTATACATAGCAGGGCTGAAGCCCTGCTGTGTGTAGCAGAGGCAATCCGATGATCGCAACTTCTAGTCTCTTAAGGAGACCTGCAGCAAGTGAAAAGTAAAAAAAATGTTTTGAAAAATATTTCAAAAATGTGAAAGTTCAAATCACCCCCCTTTCGTCCCAAATAAAACAATAAAAAAAATCACATATACACATATTTAGTGTCGCCGTGTCTAGAATCGCCCGATCTATCAATATATAAAAATAATTAATCCGATCAGTAAACGGTGTAACGAGAAAAATATCAAAGCGCCAGAATTACAATTTTTTGGTTGCCGCAACATTTCAATAAAATGCAATAACGGGCGATCAAAACATTGTATCAACCCCAAAATGGTATAAATAAAAACGTCAGTTCAGGGGGCAAAAAAATAAGCCGTCACCCAGCCCCAGATCCCAAAAAATGGAGACGCTACGGGTGTCAGAAAATGGCAACTTTTTTTTTTGCAAACTTTGGATTTTTTTTTTCACCACTCAAATAGAAAAGAACCTATACATGTTTGGTAACTACGAACTCGTAATTGCCTGGAGAATCATAATGGTAGGTGAGTTTTAGCATTTAGTTAATAGGGTAAAAAAAACAAAAAAAAACAATTGTGGAATTGCACTTTTTTTTGCAATGTCATCGCACTTTGAACTTTTTTCCCATTTTCCAGTACACGATATGATAAAACCAATGGTGTCGTTCAAAAGTGCAACTTATCCCGCAAAAAAATAAGCCCACAAATGGCCATATTGATGGAAAAATAAAAAAGTTATGGGTCTGGGGAGAAGAGGAGCAAAAAGTGAAAATGCAAAAACGGAAAAACCCAAGGTGGTGAAGGGGATAACAGACTGCAGCCGTTGCGTATGATCGTAGCCTAAAATCCTACTACCTGTAAATATCGCATTATAAGTCTTGTGCTTCTCTTGTACTGTATTAGATCAGTTATGTTGTCAACTGAATTATAAATATAACATTTACAAACATTTTTATACTTGTTCTCTTATAAATGGAGCACGTTCCATAATAAGACTGATGGAATTGACATTTAAGCAGTTCCAGGGAAATGTATATTGTTTCAGCTCCGACACTTTGGAATGATATAGACATTACATAAAATTCTTCTTGTTGATCAAGCCAAATTAAACAGTGGTTTGTTGACGCTCCATCTCATTGTCTGAGTAATGTCACCCAGGCGGCTTTTATACTGTATTATTACAGAGATGTGCCAGCAGATCTGCAGATAGCTGCCTTACCAAGAAAGCACCAAATGTTTGTCTGTGGCTTGCCGGCATTTTTTTTCCCTGCAAGGCAATGTAGAAATAAATGATGTCCTATGGGCTTCTCACACCAATTTCAAGAAAAAGAGGTATAACAGGCTTCTAAGGAGCGCAATCTGCAAGAATATGGGGTGAGTGGTGTACGTACTTAATATGGGGTGAGGGTGCTCAGTTCAGTTTGGGCTACCCTCATTTTAACAGTGTATCAGTTTTAATAAAATAATGGCAAAATTATTTTAATTGAGCATTTTATATGCTGTATATAGCAATGAGGATGTAGTAGTTACAGCTGCACCTGGACTTTTATGCCTTTGGGGTTCAAAGTTCTACAAAGTGGAAAAAAGCAATGATACAATATCATGACATAGCTAGAAATACATGTAACAAGTAATCTCAGTTCATTTCACAGGGTGGAGGCAATGACGTAGTGTGGGGAAGGCACACAGGGTAGTTGACCTGGGTGCAAAATTATTACGGGGTGAAAAATTTCAAAAGAGAAAAAAAAAGGTATCAAAAAAGTGGGGCAGTGCTTATATCCATGACTTCTGGCCGGGTGTGCCGAATCTCTAGTTTGAATTGTATCAGTGTCATCAATGATGCCAAGACAGTTGTATCCTATCGTAGTGAAGACCACCATAGGCAACCTGCCTCGCCCCACTCCGATATTTAGGCTGCTGTAGGAGTGCGGCCAACAATGTTAGTGTCCTGATGCAAGCGGCACAATCATGTCACTGCACCATGGCAGGTGTGCTTTGCCACCCTGAGTACAGGAAAAAAAGATCAGTTATGTTGAAATTTTGCGTTTGCCAATGGTGGAATGTAGGGAGACCCCCCATAAGCAAAATGTACAAAATAAGATAACTTTATACAGTGATCCACTCATGCTTTATATGGTAGCAAGTGTCCTTATTAATAGGTGAATAATACATATTTGCATCAAGCCCAATACCTTATAGTTATGCTTCTCAAATGTGACCAGGATAGACACCAGGGGTATGCCATGTAGGCAGCTGCCTAGGGAACATTTGAGGAAGGGGAGTTCACTTTAAGGATATAAAAAAGATTACTTTCTTTGGAAATCTTAATAACTTTTTGTCCATTAATACACTATATGGACAAAAGTATTGAAACACCTACATATTACACGTATAGGAGCTATTATACCCTTCCATTCTAACTCTATAATAGCTTTTTATAAGATGTTGGAGAAAGTCTGTATATCAGACCTTGATGTTGGAGGAGATGCCGGGCTCAAACCTCTGTTCTAGTTCATACCAATGGTGTTGGATGGAGTTGGGGTCAGAGCTGTGTGTGGACATTCAAGTTCTTCTACACCAATCCCTGAAAAACAACCCTATAGTATTATCCCTCCTCCACCAAACTGTACAGTCATGGCCAAAAGTTTTGAGAATGACACCAAAATTATATTTTCACATGATCTGCTGGCCTCTGGTTTTTATTAGTGCTTGTCTGATGTTTATATCACATACAGAAATATAATTGCAATCATATTATGAGTACCAATAGGTTATATTGACAGTTAGAATGAGTTAATGCAGCAAGTCAATATTTGCAGTGTTGCCCCTTCTTCAAGACCTCTGTAATTCTCCCTGGCATGCTCTCAATCAACTTTTGGACCAAATGCTGACTGATAGCAGTCCATTCTTGCATAATCAATGCTTGCATTTTGCCAGAATTTGTTGGTTTTTGTTTGTCCACCCGTCTCTTGATGATTGACCACAAGTTCTCAATGGGATTAAGATCTGGGGAGTTTCCAGGCCATGGACCCAAAATCTCTATGTTTTGTTCCATGAGCCATTTAGTTATCACCTTTGCTTTATGGCAAGGTGCTCCATCATGCTGGAAAAGGCATTGTTGGGCGCCAAACTGCTCTTGGACGGTTGGGAGAAGTTGCTCTTGGAGGACATTCTGGTACCATTCTTTATTCATGGCTGTGTTTTTAGGCAAGACTGTGAGTGAGCCGATTCCCTTGGCTGAGAAGCAACCCCACACATGAATGGTTTCAGGATGCTTTACAGTTGGCATGAAACAAGACTGGTGGTAGCGCTCACCTCTTCTTCTCCGAATAAGCTGTTTTCCAGATGTCCCAAACAATTGAAAAGGGGATTCATCAGAGAAAATGACTTTGCCCCAGTCCTCAGCAGTCCACTCCCTGTACCTTTTGCAGAATATCAGTCGGTCCCTGATGTTTTTTCTGGAGAGAAGTGGCTTCTTTGCTGCCCTCCTTGAAACCAGCCCTTGCTCAAAGAGTCTCCGCCTCACAGTGCGTGCAGAAGCACTCACACCAGCCTGCTGCCATTCCTGAGCAAGCTCGGCACTGCTGGTAGTCCGATCCCGCAGCTGAAACAGTTTTAAGATACGGTCCTGGCGCTTGCTGGTCTTTCTTGGGCGCCCTGGAGCCTTTTTGACAACAATGGAAGCTCTCTCCTTGAAGTTCTTGATGATGGGATAGATTGTTGACTGAGGTGCAATCTTTGTAGCTGCGATACTCTTCCCTGTTAGGCCATTTTTGTGCAGTGCAATGATGGCTGCACGTGTTTCTTTAGAGATAACCATGGTTAACTGAAGAGAAACAATGATACCAAGAACCAGCCTCCTTTTAAAGTGTCCAGTGATGTCATTCTTACTTAATCATGACTGATTGATCGCCAGCCCTGTCCTCATCAACACCCACACCTGTGTTAATGGATCAATCACTAAAACGATGTTAGCTGCTCCTTTTAAGGCAGGACTGCAATGATGTTGAAATGTGTTTTGGGGGTTAAAGTTCATTTTCTGGGCAAATATTGACTTTGCAAGTACAGTAATTGCTGTTAAGCTGATCACTCTTTGACATTCAGGAGTATATGAAAATTGCCATTACAAAAAATGAAGCAGTAAACTTTGGAAAAATTACTATTTGTCTCATTCTCAATACTTTTGGCCATGACTGTACAGCTGGCAGGCGGGTAACGTTCTCCTGGCATACGCTAAACCCAGATTCATCTATGAGATGTCAGATAGAGAAGTTGATCCATAACTCCATCACTCCTCAGAACATTTTTTCACTGCTCTGGAGTTCAGTTGTGGCGGCTTTACAGCACTCCATCTGGCGCCTGGCATTGTGCTTGGTGATATAAGGCTGCATTAAATTCAGAACCCATACCATAGAGCTTCTGGTGTATAAGGGGTAACATTTCTACTTGTGGAGAGTGAAATTCCTGACACGCCAAGGTAAGGAAAATTTTAGACCATACAAAGCTTCTCATGGAAATTAAATATGCAAATTACCTCTTCAGAAAGGAAGAGAACTTGAACTCTAGCACCGCCTATTGGAAGTAGAAATCCTAAAAGTCAATATCGACACTTTAACGAGCCTTGTCACATGTGTTTCAGGGTGTTGCCCCTCCTTAGTGCTAAGCATGAGATCTGATTTGACTATATGAGAGGCTTCTGGCCTATAAGTCGCCTTACCTTTACAGGTCAGGCATGTCACTCTCCACAAGGAGAAACGTTACCCCTTAGACTCCAGTCAGAGGCCTCTAATGCAGCCAAATCAGATATCATAGTTTGCACTGAGGAGGGGCAGCAACCTGAAACACAGTGTCTGCAAACTGAGATTTTGGTTTGGTTTTTATCCTAAGTCATTTGACAAGGCTCTTTAAAGGGTCTATATTAACTTCTAGGATTGCTACTTCCTATAGGTGGAGCTAGAGTTCAAGTCCTTTTCCTCTCTGAAGAGGCAATTTGCATATAGAGCTTTTGGAGCACAGTTTTTATGCCTTTATTAAGGCAAGATGAGGTTTGAAACTCTGCAGGTATGGATATGGCACAATCATAAAAATAAGATACAGAGGAAGTATATTGCTTCTCTTTATAGAACATGTAACACATTTTTATTGCATATGTGACATGCAGAAGTAGTGCTGTTGCTTCAAAAGCATCCAGCAACTATAAGGGTTAAGACAGTGACAGGAGACAGGGAGTGTTTTAGCAGAGCCCCAGGGGTATTGTGGGTAAGTTGTTTACTGTTCTGGCTGGAGCCTTAGAGAAAGGTGGTGTGTTATCTGTATCTGACAGAAGGCAACTGAACAGGATTCAGATCAGGAGAGAAAGTAAACACAGGTCAGATAAACTCCCTGAACTAACAGTGCAGAGTATTACTGGGCAGGAAGATAAGGACTGGAAGGAATTGTGTCACAGAGATCATCTCCCTCATCAAACCCTCCCCTCCATCTCCATGCAGGATAAAAATGCTGTGTACTAGTGAGTACTTGTGAAGGAAAAGCCTGTGGTTGTGTATGCATAGAAGTGTGCTGCTAAGAGATCTAATCTATGCTGAATTATGCTACTGAAGAGACTGTAATACTGTGCCTGCTTTATGAGACTGTACTGTAATGAAGATTGTTGCTGTACTATGCCTGAATTGCACTGGCCGTACTTCAGATTAAATTCCACTGATAAACTGTTGAAAAAGACTCTTGTCAGATGTGTCTGGTCAGCAGTTGAATCTATCGTGTGCCAGAGAGAAGCTGCAGCACAAGGCCCATGGTGAGTAACGGTTCCCCCAGGATTCCAACAAATTCATGAAACCCGTCTCGCCCTACCTGAACCTAGCGGCGTGCGTGTAACACATAGACTACTTGCAGCACAGTTGTAGGTATGTGACAGCTGTTCCTTGCACATTTCACTTAGTACTTTGTACCTACCAAGCAATAGGAACAGTTTTTTTTAATTTACTACAATACTCAGTTTGTAAAGAAGGTGTTTTAATAATAAATTGTAGGTGTAAATTTTTATAAAAAAAGTATTGGATTCACAGGAAGGATGTGCATAGCCAGGGGCGTTGCTAGGGTCAGTTAAGATCAAGGGCCCAGGCCCCGGGTGTTATGTTCTGCTACCAGAGCTAAGGAAAGAGAGGAGATCTGTCCCTACGATAGAACTCAGCTGAATCCCTACGATGTAACAGGGAACCTGATCCTGCGATCAGACCTGCTAAAGTCCTAAACTAGTCTGTACGGAGACCTATAGATGTGGGGAAGGAATCCCTACAAGTACTAAGGACTGGGAGGAAAATTGGACACCTCCTAACAGAAATAGTAGCAGACAGACGAACAAACAAAATATATAGAACATAGAGGTCCGTAGACCAAGCAAACTAACAGAGTTAGATACAGAGCACAGGCTAGCTAGAAAGTAGTTATACAATGAAGTCCAGCCAAGCCAGAAGGGCGGAGCAGGATTAAATAGGCCAACAAGGTCATGTGACCAGCAAAGGAAAAAACCTAAGAGCAAGGTTCTAACAGTACCCCCCCTTCTAAGAGGATCCTCCGGATCCCCTAGGACCAGGCTTATCAGGAAATCTCCTGTGAAACGCTCTGATAAGTCTGGACGCGGAAACATCATCTGACCTCACCCAAGAGTTATCCTCGGGTCCGAAACCTTTCCAGGCCACAAGATACTGCAAACTACCTCTATACCGTCTAGAGTTAAGGATGCGAGAAATTTCATATTCCCCGTCCTCCACCACCGGAGGAACAGAGGCAGAGGCGTCACCATCCGACACAACAGCTTTTTTTAACAGAGAGACATGAAATACCGGATTAATTCTCCAGGAGGTAGGAACCTCCAACCTAACAGCAGATTGGTTGACAACCTGAAGCACCTTAAAGGGCCCTACAAACTTGGGACCCAATTTCTTAGAAGGAATCCTCAACTGCAGATTCCTAGAGGACAACCAGACCATGTCACCAACAGCGAACAAAACCTCCTGTCGTTTCCTATCAAAGTAGTCTTTAGATTTTCTGTTGGCCTCCTGAAGATTACCACGCACATCCGTCCAAACTCCCTCCAAATCACCGGAAAAATTCTCCTCCTCAGGCACGGCAGATCCCAACTTGGAGAACGACCCAAATGACGGATGTCTCCCAGAACAACAAAAAAAAGGCGAACAACCAGCAGAAGAAGATGTATGATTGTTCAGAGCAAATTCAGCAAGTGGCAGAAACTCAGACCACCCCTCTTGATTGTCTGCCACAAAACAACGCAAGAACTGCTCAACATCCTGGTTTTTCCTTTCTGTCTGGCCATTAGATTCAGGATGATATCCGGACGAGAACGACAAATGAACTCCCAACCTGTCACAAAAGGCACGCCAAAAACGAGCCACGAACTGAGGACCCCTATCAGAAACAATGTCAGTAGGAACGCCATGAAGTCTGACAATTTCCTTGACAAAGGCCTTAGCGATAGTTTTAGCGCAGGGCAGTTTGACGAAGGGAACCAAGTGACACATCTTGCTAAAACGGTCCACGACCACCCAGATGACAGTAAAACCCTCAGAGGGGGGAAGGTCAGTTATAAAGTCCATAGCCAAATGTGTCCAAGGAGCACTGGGAACCTCCAAAGGACAAAGCAACCCCGCAGCAGGAGTATGTGAGGACTTAGATCTAGCACATATAGTACATTGACGCACCCACTTAATGACTTCCTTCTGCCATCCAGGCCACCAAAAACTGCGACCCACCAGTCTCTTGGTCTCAGAGATTCCGGGATGACCTGCCAACCGAGATTCGTGACACTCAACAAACAAATCTCTCCTAAAGGTCCCAGGCACAAACAACCTCCCATGAGGAGTGCTAGATGGGGCATTCTCCCGTGCTTTAAGAATCTCATCTTCCAAAACGGAGTCCAAAGCAGCTATCACAACACCTTCTTGTAAAATGTTCTCCTCTTTCTCAGCACCGACTATGGGAGAAAAACTGCGAGACAAGGCATCCGCCTTAACATTCTTAGTACCAGGGATGTAAGTAACGGAGAAATTAAACCGCGAGAAAAACAGTGCCCACCTAGCCTGACGGGCATTCAGGCGCTTGGCAGCATCAAGATATATCAGATTTTTATGATCCGTAAGAACCTGAACGGGAAATTCCGCACCTTCCAAGAAGTGGCGCCAGTGTTCAAATGCGAGTTTAATAGCCAATAATTCCCGATTACCAATATCGTAATTCAGTTCAGTCTCCGAAAAATTTTTTGAAAAAAAGGCACAGGGATGTAATCCATCCCCGTTATCCTGAGACAATACTGCGCCAACCCCCACAGAGGAAGCATCAACCTCAACCAAAAACGGCTTAGTCACATCAGGCTGCATAAGGATGGGAGCAGAGGTGAACCTCTCCTTGAGATACACAAAAGCTTCAATGGCCTCAGAAGACCACTGAACCGCATCAGCACCTTTCCTGGTGAGATCGGTCAGAGGTTTGACAATACTAGAAAAATTTTTTATGAATTTTCTGTAATAATTGGCGAAACCCAAAAACCTCTGTATCGATTTCAAACCAATAGGCCTAGGCCATTCCTGTACAGCTTGAACTTTAACCGGGTCCATCTCAAAACCTTCGCTGGAGATAATGTAACCCAAAGAACTAATTCTCTGTACAGCGAACTCACATTTCTCCAGCTTAGCAAAAAGCGAATTGTCCATTAATAACTGTAATACCTCACGTACGCTCCGCCAATGAGACTCCAGATCAGGCGAATAAATCAAAATGTCATCCAAATACACAACCACATTTTTGCCGATCAAAGGTCTAAGGATGTCATTAATAAGATTCTGAAAAAATGCAGGAGCATTAGTAAGACCAAAAGGCATAACCAGGTTCTCAAAATGACCCACAGGAGTGTTAAAAGCAGTCTTCCATTCATCACCCTCCTTCATGCGCAACAGATTGTATGCCCCCTTAAGGTCAATTTTAGAGAACCACTTGGCCCCCATTAACTGGTTAAACAGATCAGGAATCAATGGCAGTGGGTAAGGATTGCGTACAGTAATTTTGTTAATCTCACGAAAATCCAGACAAGGACGTAAACCGCCGTCCTTTTTTTTTACAAAAAAAAATCCAACCGCCACAGGAGACTTAGAGGGCCTAATGTGACCGGCGGCCAAACTTGTCTGTATGTATTCCTCCAAAGCTTTCCTCTCAGGAATAGTAAGGTTAAATAAACGACTTTTAGGAAGAGTCGCTCCAGGGACAAATTCAATAGAACAATCATAGTCTCTATGGGGAGGCAAAACCTGCGATTCCTTCTCAGAAAAAAACTCTCCAAAAATCCTGAATAGGAACAGGCAATTCTCCCCTATCCAAAGCTGCAATACGCCCGTTACAACACTTGTCATAACATTTATGGCTCCAGGATTTAATTTCACTGGTAGACCAATCCAGTACAGGATTGTGAAATTTTAACCAGGGCAATCCCAATATTACTGGAGAAGGCAAGTTATTCAAAACTACCAAATCCAATTTCTCATGGTGAACACCATTAATAGTGAGAGGAAATTCACAGACCTTGAGAGTAATATTCTTCAAAGGGGAACCATCCACAGAAACCACAGCAATGGGGGATGATAAAGGTTCGGGTTTTAAATTGAGTCTTTCCAAGAATCCCCCATCAATTACATTCAGAGTAGACCCACAATCAACAAACACCCGAAATTCCATTAATTTTTCCTGAGCAATCGTGGAAGCAGCTAAAAATACACCCTTGGAATTTAAACAGGCAATACGGGCATGACTGACCATTTTTTTTTCTTTCTTCATACGAAGCTCACAGCCTTTAATCAAATGACCAGATTTTCCGCAATAGAAACACAAGCCTTCAGAAAATCGACGGTCTTTTTCTTGAGAGCGAGGTGCCACCGATCCAATCTCCATCGGTTCACCACTGTTAGTACACACATTCTCATAACCAGAAACTGACATAGCAGAGGATTTGCTCTCATTAACCCTTGCACGCAGTCTCCTATCCACCCGTATAGCTAATTGCATAGCCTGTTGCAAATCTTCAGGTGTAGGATAAGCAATTAGCAGGTCTTTAACCCTTTCATTGAGCCCAGCAAGAAATAGACTTTTCAGAGCAGAATCGTTCCACCCTGTTTGAGTAGACCATCGACGGAAATGAGTACAATATTTTTCCACATTACCTGATCCCTGTTTCAAACGTCTCAACTCAGTCTCAGCTGATGCGACACGGTCAGGATCATCATATAATAGTCCCAAAGCAGAAAAAAAAACTATCCACTGATCTGAAGCATGTATCACTAGGTTGCAAAGAAAAGGCCCACTCCTGAGGCTCTTTGCGCAAAAGTGACATTATGAACCCTATGCGCTGGGATTCATCCCCAGAGGACTTGGGTCTCAAACGAAAATACAATAAGCAAGCATTTTTAAATGAAAAAAATTCTCGGTGTTCACCAAAAAATAAATCCGGCAAACATACCTTAGGCTCCAAGAAATGTGCTCCAGGACAGTTACTCACGTGCTGATGGAGCTCGGCCACCTCCAGAGAAAGTCCCTGCAGGCGATGAGCCAAATCCTGAACCGACACCATGATGGAACAGAAAAATCTTTCCTTAGAGAATTTGCAGGCTGGACTTACTGTTATGTTCTGCTACCAGAGCTAAGGAAAGAGAGGAGATCTGTCCCTACGATAGAACTCAGCTGAATCCCTACGATGTAACAGGGAACCTGATCCTGCGATCAGACCTGCTAAAGTCCTAAGCTAGTCTGTACGGAGACCTATAGATGTGGGGAAGGAATCCCTACAAGTACTAAGGACTGGGAGGAAAATGGGACACCTCCTAACAGAAATAGTAGCAGACAGACGAACAAACAAAATATATAGAACATAGAGGTCCATAGACCAAGCAAACTAACAGAGTTAGATACAGAGCACAGGCTAGCTAGAAAGTAGTTATACAATGAAGTCCAGCCAAGCCAGAAGGGCGGAGCAGGATTAAATAGGCCAACAAGGTCATGTGACCAGCAAAGGAAAAAACCTAAGAGCAAGGTTCTAACACCGGGAAATATGTTATACAGACCACCACCCACCACGAAACAAAAAATGGAATGCCACAGATAGCACAGTGATAATTCTGAGTACAGAAAATGTAGTAGATGTCATCTGCAGTCCTATGTAAGGCCACAGTTAACAGTGATTATACTCGTCAGCACAACCAAAGTAAAGTGCAAAGATACATGAAACATGTTGGAAAAAAGTGCGTTACTTGGAAACTACTGTCCATATCCAGTAATTGAGCATTGTGTTGACAAAAACTGTGAATGTAATATCAGAGACCACTTTCTCACCTGCATTCTGAAATAATTATACTATGTTCATATGCAGCGGGTTTTTTTCAGCAAAGCCTGCTCTTTTGGCAGTAAAAAAACCCGCCTGTTTTCAGATTTTTTTGCAACATTTTTTGGTGCGGACAACTTGTAATTTGTTTACAGTACACGTTTAATAAAATTATTTTTTTTTTTCATCAAAACACTGCTTAGTTGCATTTTTTCACTTTCTCATTACTTTCTATGGGTGAAAAAAACGCTGCAAAAACAATGAAAGAATTGATGCTGCAGATTTTTTAAAATGTTGTAGTTTTCCAATTTAATTAGGAAAGAAATAACAGCATGTACATGAGATGTCTGAAATCACATAATTTTTGCTAATTCTGTAATAAGCAGCTTTTAAATGGCGTAAAAATGCAGGAAAAATGCCACCATGGCTATGTTCATGTGGCACCCCAGGGGTCTGGTTGCCACAGTAATAGAAATATTACGTCTGAGAGCAGGTGGGAGGTTTCTCTGGTCAGGAGCCCTAAGCATGCAACACTTCCTGCCCAGACCTGGGAGGGGAGGAATCTGCCCTTATAAACTGGGTCTGGGGCGGGATTAGGGAGTCAGTCAGAGCCTGGAGACAGTCCCAGACACAGGGAGAGTTACAGCAGGAGCTCTGTAGGAGCAGTGGCTGAAGACCAGGGGCTGGAGCTGAGCAGAGCTCGCCCTGGCAGAAGAATCTAGGAACCGGACACAGGAGTCCGAGGCTGTGGGGACTGATATTCACCCAGCAGCAGAAACCAGCCGGCAGGGGATTCCAGGTCCTCAGGCCATAGAAGCCCGGAGGCTCAGTCACAAGGAAGGGACCAGCACCGCCATCCAGGAGCGGAGGCTAACAGAAGGCCCCAAGTCACCAGCCATACGGGTGAGCACCACACGGTATACTCAGGGACGTGGGCTACTTCTACCCGCTTACAGCAAGGTAGCCAGAAAGAGTGCAGATAGACGGGGAGGCCTACAACTCCACCTGGCCAGGGGAACTCCTGTTTGCTCGCAGACTGACCAGGCCCCTTATGTTAGCCAGTACTCCCGGGAGGGTCTGCCGTAATATCACCAGTAAAGACCCTGAACTGCACTGCAAAGACTCTGAGTCGTTCCTGCTTCATCGCCGCACCAGTGCTACTAGTGCTGGGACTCCCGTGCACTATCACCCTCACCATCAACTACACTGCCCTGGGGCTCCACTCTTCCTGTGGGGAGTCACACTACCTCAGCTGCACACACCATCAGCCCCAGCGGTCTGCCTTGCAGCGGCGGTCCGCGCTGACCGCAATCCACGGGTGGCGTAGTCGGACAATTAACCTAAAACCCCCACAAAATACCGCCATCGGCCTGACCACCCTGAGCCACGGGATCGGGTCACCGCCACGGATTCTCCAACCCCCAGAGACCTGGCTCCGGGTATCCCACACACGTCCACACTAGGCCCAGGGGGCGAGTCATTCACACATTGCATTTTTGCTAATTTTTTTTTTTCAGTAGTCAAAACCTGTTCTCTTGGCAGGAAAAACACTGCATTTAACCCCTTTACCCCCCAGGGTGGTTTGCATGTTAATAACCGGGCCAATATTTACAAATCTGACCACTGTCACTTTTTGAGGTAACACCTCTGGAACGCTTCAACATATCCCTCTGAGATTGTTTGTTCGTGACATATTGTACTTCATTATAGTGGTAAAATTTCTTCGATATCACTTGCGTTTATTTGTGAAAAAATTGGAAATTTGGCGAAAATTGTGAAAATTTTGCAATTTTCAAAATTTAAATTTTTATGCCCTTAAATCAGAGAGATATGTCACACAAAATAGTTAATAAATAACATTTCCCACATGTCTACTTTACATCAGCACAATTTTGGAACCAAATTTTTTTTTTATTAGGGAGCTATTAGGGTTAAAAGTTGACCAGCGATTTATCATTTTTACAAAATTTGCAAAACCATTTTTTTAGGGACCACATGACATTTGAAGTCACTTTGAGGAGCCTTTATGACAGAAAATACCCAAAAGTGACACCATTCTAAAAACTGCACCCTTCAAGGTGCTCAAAACCACATTCAAGAAGTTCATTAACCCTTCAGGTGCTTCACAGGAATTTTTGGAATGGGAAAGAAAAAAATGAACATTTAACTTTTTTCACAAAAATGTTACTTTAGACCCAAATTTTTTTTATTCTTGCAGGGGTAACAGGAAAAAATGGACCCCAAAATTTGTTGTGCAATTTCCCTGAGCACGCAGATACCCCATATGTTTGGGCGCATGGCAGGGCTCAGAAGGGAAGGAGCGCCATTTGACTTTTTGAATGTAAAATTTGCTTGAATAGCGGACGCCATGTTGCATTTAGAGAGCCCCTGATGTGCCTAAACAGTGGAAACCCCCCCACAAGTGACACCATTTTGGAAACTAGACCGGAACTTAGACCAGGGAACTTATCTAGATGTGTGGTGAGCACCTTGAACCCCCAGGTGCTTCACAGAAGTTTATAACATGGAGCCGTGAAAATAAAATTTTCACATTTTTCCCACAAAAATGTTTTTCAGCCCCCAGTTTTGCATTTTCATAAGGGTAACAGGAGAAATTGCACCATGCAACTTGTTATACAATCTCTCCTGAGTAAGCAGATACCCCATATGTGGGGGAAAACCACTGCTTGGGCGCACGGCAGGGTTCGGAAGGGAAGGAGCGCCATTTGACTTTTTGAATGTAAAATTTGCTTGAATAATTAGCGGAAGCCATGTTGCCTTTGGAGAGCCCCTGATGTGCCTAATCAGTGGAAACCCCCAACAAGTGACACCATTTTGGAACTAGGCCCCTCATTGCGAGGGTTAATGTGCAGGGAGCGGTGCGGGACCACTCCCTGCACATAGCACCGGGTGTCAGCTGTGACAATCAGCTGACACCCGGTGCAGATTGCTCCGCATCGCTTGTGTGGGGGCGCGATTGCCACACACGTAATAATACGTAGGTGGTCCATAAGTCCCAGGACACAGCTACGTACTATTACTGACCTCGTCGGAAAGGGGTTAAAACACCAGTTTTGCTGTGTTTTCGCTGCGTTTTTAAGGAGTGGATTATTCACCAAAAACGTTTGTGTTTTTATAACGTTTTTTCACTTTCTCATATATGTGTGTATATATATATATACTGTATATGCGTGTATGTATATACTGTATTTATAAATATATTGTATGTGTGTGTATATATATATATATATATATATATATATATATATACTGTATATGTGTGCATATATATATATATATATATATATATATATATATATATATATATATATATACAAGGTCTCAGGCTATATATATAGCCTGAGACCTTGACTCCGTCCCAGATGGTAGAGAGGGTGGTGGTCGACTGGCTTGTGAGAACTCTGCCAGCCGCTATACAGCGTTGGGTGGGGCAAGGGCACCGGGGTAACCTGGACCAGGTGGTTAGCCTGATCGAGCAGTATACAGCCACCCTGGACTTTGCGAATGGCACGCAGGCCCCTGCAAGCCTGAGAAAGGGTCACATCCCTCTGATGGGGGCAGTTAGAACCGAACCCATACTGAGGGTGTACCCTGGAATGAGTGTGCCAGGATTCCAGTTTCCCCTAAATTGGTCTCCAGGTCTAGTGGTGCAACTGCTATTAGATGCTGGCAATGCCAAGTGCCAGGACATATGGCTGCCAACTGCCCCCTGACTGTTGAACCCATGGACTGTGGGTTTAACCGCAGATTGTTTATATATGCTCGGACCATCTACACCGCGGGCCTCGTCGGTCCAACAGGGGAACCCCTTCTGTGCCAGGTGCACATCTATGGACATAGAGCGGAGGCTCTCTTGGACTCAGGGAGCCTAGTGACCCTCGTCTATGGGTAATTGATCTCTGGGTTGGAACCCACTGGGGGGAAGGTCAGGGTCATATGCATTCATGGCGAACTCTGTGACGGCTTTGGTTACCTTTTCCACTCCATGCGGAGAAGTTAAACATGTGGTCTATGCTAGGAAGAGACTTACCGCTGTTTTGGTCCTTGTGGGAGAGAAAGATTAACCCTCCCAGAATAAAGATTTGTCCGGGTGCAGAACCAAAGATCCCGAGTCAGGGATACCTGCAGTAGAGGTCGCCAACCTAGGGACAGAGTGTAAACCCAATAAGTTTCTCCTAGAGGTGTTGGCAGGAGAGGTAGACGAGACCCCATCGATCCCAGAGCTGGAAGTGTCCCGGGGAACGTTTGGGACAGCTCAGCTACAAGATCCTACCCTGACCCGGGGGCACAGGAAAGGGTGATAGAGATAAATGGGGTGGCTCAGCAACTGGGTGCAGAGACGTTTTTTCTGCGCATGGCTGTCAACAAAGATTTACTCTGTAGGGTTGACAAGATCCAGGACAAGGTCGTGGAACAACTAGTAGTGCCTCAGTCGTACTGTCGCGCTGTGCAAGAGATGGCTCACACACACATGCTGGGTGGGCATCTAGGGGTTAAAAAGACGAAAGAGCGAATCTTGTAGCGGTTCTTTTGGCCAGGGATTTATGCTGAGATCCAAAGGTATTGTGAATCTTGCCCGGAATGTCAGCTGACCACACTCACCTCAAGATTCCGTAGCCCATTGATACCTCTGCCAGTTATAGAGATACCTTTTGGGCAGATTGCGTTGGATTTGGTGGAGCCCATTGTAAAGTCAGCTTGTGGCCACCAACACATACTTGTGGTCATCAATTATGTCACCCGTTATCCAGAGGCCATTCCGCTACGCCACACTTCGGCTAAACTTATTGCCCTTGAGTTGTTTGCCATGTTCTGTCACCTTGGACTGCCTAAGGAGATCCTTACAGATCAGGAAACTCCCTTTATGTCCAAGGTGACAAAGGAACTGTGCAAGCTGCTAAAAATAAAACAGCGCACGTCAGTGTACCATCCACAGACCGACGGTTTAGTCGAGCGGTTTAATAAAACTCTCAAGTCCATGTTAAAAAGGTGGTTTCCAAGGACGGGAGGGATTGGGACATGTTACTGCCCTATTTAATGTTTGCCGTCTGCAAGGTACCACAGACTTCCACGGGGTTCTCACCCTTTGAGCTACTGTACAGCAGGCATCTTAGGCGTCTGCTGGATGTAGCCAAAGAGAGGAACAGGAGCCTACCCCACATAAGAGTGTAATCTAATACGTGGCAAGTGTGAAGGACCGGGTTGCGTCGGTCATGCCCATAGTAAAGGAACACCTCCTGGATGCTCAGGCAGCGCAGAGCCGAACATATAATAGAAAGGCCACAGTTAGGTCCTTTAAAGAAGGGGTTCGGGTATTGGTATTAGTGCCCACTGCAGAGAGTAAGCTCTTGGCTAAGTGGCAAGGGCCATACGAATTACAGGAAAAGGTTGGAGAGGTGAATTACCAAGTGTAACAACCCAGGAAGAGGAAACCTGAGCAGTTATATCACGTCAATCTGCTTAAAGCCTGGAAAGACAGGGAATGTATGATTACGGATGCGACTCCGGTTGTTTTGTCTGTAGACCCGACAACGCCAGCCCAAGAAGGGGCCGGAGGAGAGATAAAAATAAGTGATGCTCTCACTAAGCAGCAGCGGCGGGACGCTCGGAGATTAGTGCAGCAGAATACGGACATATTCTCCGAACTGACCATACCTCGGTCATCCAACATGATATTGTTACCGAGCCTCGAGTAAGGGTGCAAATGAAACCATACCATGTGCCGGAGGCCCAAAGACAAGCCATTGCAGCTGAAGTGAAACAAATGCTCCAGTTAAGAGTCATCGAGGAATCCAGGAGTGGGTTAGCCCCATTGTGCTGATTCCGAAGCCAGACGGCTTACGAAAATTTAATGAGGTGTCAAGATTTTACCTCTACCAATGCCTCAGGTAGACAAGCTGATCGAGAGACTGGTGCAGGCCCAGTACTTCACCACGCTCGATCTGACCAAGGGCTACTGGCAGGTGCCACTGACAGAATTGGCAAAAGAAAAGACCGCCTTTGTAACACCAGAGGGCCTCTATCACTGTGTCGTCTTGCCTTTTGGATTACATGGGGCCCCGGCCACCTTCCAGAGGTTGATGGACATAGTGTTAGTGCCTCATCAGAAGTACGAGTCAGCATATTTAGATGATATCATCATTTTTAGTACAGACTGGCATACCCACCTGTCCCAAGTACAAGCGGTGCTGGATTCACTTAGAGTCGCAGGATTAACAGCGAACCCAAAAAAATGCATGATAGGACTTGAGGAAGCCCGATAGTTAGGGTACGTGATTGGCTGTAGGAATATTAAACCCCAAATAAACATGATTGAGGCCATCCAAAACGGGCCCAAGCCTTTGACTACTAAACAGGTGAGAGCGTTCTTCGGCATCATTGGGTACTACCGCCGGTTTATACCTAATTTTGATGGGAGATCAGCACCCCTGACCGATCTCTTAAAGGGAAAAAAGTCGATCATGGTTCGGTGGAACCCTCAGGCAGAGGAAGCGTTCCAATCCATGAAGTTGGCATTGTGCGGACAGCCGGTCCTCATCAGCCCCAACTTCAAGAAAGGCTTCATCGTGCAAACGGATGTCTCTGAGGTAAGCCCAGGAGCAGTACTGTTGCAAGAGGTGAAGATGAACATCCGGTCACCTACTTGAATAGCAAACTTACCCCGGCAGAGAAAAATTATAGCGTAGTGGAGAAGGAGTGTCTGGCAATTAAGTGGGCCTTGGAGTCCCTACGCTATTATTTGCTCGGGCGACAGTTTCGCTTAGTTACAGACCATTCAACCTTGGTCTGGATGAGAAATGCCAAGGAGAGGAATGCTAGGGTCACCCGATGGTTTCTGTCTTTACAAAATTTCAGTTTTTCAGTGGAAAACCGAGCTGGGAAGTCGCAAGGGAATGCAGGTGCCCTGTCACAGGCACCCTGTATGATGACACGTGTTTAACCCCACAAGTTTGAACAGAGGGGGGGGCGATATGTGAGACAGTGAGGGGAATTATATGCAAGGGACGGTATGTATCCGATAGAATGCGCATAGAAGCATATTGAACCAGCTTGAGTGTATTGAAATCACAGACACAGCTGTGGTTGCAGTGCAAACTAAAAGTAAGTTTGAACTTGGTCAAGCTATTTGACCAAGTCGGATTTAAGAAAACCCGGTATGGGCTTTTATTTTTGGAGTGAACTACAGGATGGCAGTGGGACGGTTCACTCCCTCCAGCCCGGGTTTTGCATGTGGCTCATATCCATAGTTTTCATTTAAAAACCTGCAGCAAGGGTATGGGTGTGTCAGTTTTGTGTTTGCAAGCTGCAGAGCAGGAGGCTCTGCAATACAGGCCTGTGTGACGCGAACACAGAGCCTAAGAAGGCAAAGCTTCTGACGCACTTCAGAGTGATATGGTGGCACAGTCGCCCATGGCAACAGGTTTGGAAGGACAGTTCTTTGACGACCCGGCTGCGAACCGGAGGACACCGTTTGCCTTTAATTTATGAGTTTTGGAAAAATAAAGACATTTAAGTTGAACTTTACTTGGGTCACTGCCTCATTACCGCACAATGTGAACACAGCCGCACTACCATATACACTGTATATATGTGTGAGTGTATACATATATATATACATATATATACAGTACAGACCAAAAGTTTGGACACACTTTCTCATTTAAAGATTTTTCTGTATTTTCATGACTATAAAAATTGTACATTCACACTGAAGGCATCAAAACTATTAATTAACTCATGTGGAATTGTATACTTAACATAAAAGTGTGAAACAACTGAAAATATGTCTAGGTTCTTCAAAGTAGCCACCTTTTGCCACGTGACCTGTCACATGACTAAATGATGTCATGATACCACCTCGAGCAGCCGAAGAGCCAGCAGCACCGCCGGGAGCACACAGGGGGCCATCAGAAGGTAAGCATATGTTTATTTTAATTATTTTTAACTACCGGTACTATGGTACCCGGGTCTGGAGGAGAGTCTCCTCTTCTCCAGACCTGGGTACCATCTGCGCATTGAAACGCATAATATCCACATGTGTACGTGTAGTCATGCGGATGTTATGCGGTCCAATGCAATTCAATGGCGGCTAAAACGCCGTGATTCCACAAAGTTAATGGTCGTGCTGTGGATTTTTCCGCAATGATAATCCGCAGTGGAAATTTCCGCAGCATGTGCACAGCACATGCGGATTATCATTAGGGACCATTGCAGACCTATTAGCAAGCGGTTTTTAGCGTTTCCGCTGCGGAAATTACGCTGCGGAACCGCTTAAAAAATGAATAGTGGGCACGCAGCCGTACGGTCCTACCAGTCTTGGTAGCACCTTGAGCCTGAGCTCCAGCACACAGACTGCTCAGCTTTCCAGCTCTAGTAGAAATTAGGAGCAAAAAAGAGTAAATAGGGTCTTACCCACGAATAACAATAACGCTAAGAAGGATTATGCTAACCTGAGATGGTTGTGTGACACACAATCATGTATACACATGATCAGCTGCTGCAGATCCAAGGGTCTTCCAACCAAGGATAAGTGAAAAAAAGGAGACAAATGTGGTTTATCCGCCCTGCTGATAGGTAAAGCAGATCCAATCCGTTGGCTATTAAAATAGATTTTTTATTAGGTTTTTTAGTCAACGCATTTCAAAGTCATTCCAGACTTCTTCCTCAGGACAAAAACCCTATATTAATATATATACTGTTTTTGTTCTGAGGAAGAGGTCTGGAATGACTTTGAAACGCGTTGACTAAAAAACCTAATAAAAAAATCTATTTTGATATCAAACAGATTGGATCTTCTTTACCTATCAGCAGCGTGGATAAACCACATTTGGCTCCCTTTTTTTTCAGTTTTCCTAGCTTAGCAGTGCAGTCTCTATTCAGAGAGAAACTCTGGCTTGCTTCTCCCACCTACAGCTCACATTTTGGCTGGTCACTCACCAGATTCAACACACTCCACTCTGCTCAACATTCCCAGAAGACTCCACAGGTGAACACATGCCCTGGTTTTTAGTCAAAGCTAGCCAGGTGCATCTAATCAAAACCTCCAGTGCTATGATTAACCCAATCCTGTCTGGCTTTCCTACATAATATATATGTATTAGTATAGCTGGGAAGGACAGGCCTAAATCCCAGCTCTGCGTTGTTTGATTAGAAGTACCTGCAGTGTTTATCTAAAAAGCAGGAAGTAGGTTCATTGTGTGGCATTCTCCTGAGGGAGAGTCCATCTGGCTAATGAAGCAGAGGTGAATGTGATGGCTGGTGAATGCGCAAGGTGTGTGCAACAGACTGGATGTGTCTTGGAGCTGAAGAGAGACAGAACAAAATCCCTCTCTGAGAAAAGTCGGCACAGGGCATGTGCAAAGAACCACACGTATCAGTGGCTGCTATGGACAATAGTTGCTTTGTTTAACTGAGCTGGGGCTAGCTCAGCCATGTATGAGTAGCCAGGGTCTTTTCTGTTTTGTTAGCGCCTGGACAAGGCTAGGGATTTATGTTTATGAGTTTGTTTTTGTGCTGTGCAATCTATGGAAAGCAATCAAAACTGCACATGTTTAGACCAAAACTAAATTTCCTGTGTGAACGCACTACCTAAGGCCTACTGCCTAATGCCTACTTAAGATACTTAAGAGAGTGAATCCCTAATATGTATACAGCTACGCCAGATGACCTGGCCTCCACAGTCACCAGACCTGAACCCAATCGAGATGGTTTAGGGTGAGCTGTACCGCAGAGTGAAGGCAAAAGGGCCAACAAGTGCTAAGCATCTCTGGGAACTCCTTCAAGATTGCTGGAAGACCATTTCCAGTGACTACCACTTGAAGCTCGCCAAGAGTGTGCAAAGCAGTCATCAAAGAAAAAGGTGGCTACTTTGAAGAACCTAGAATATACAGTTATATGAAAAAGTTTGGGCACCCCTATTAATCTTAAGCTTAATGTTTTATAAAAATTGGTGTTTTTGCAGCAGCTATTTCAGTTTGATATATGTAATAACTGTTGGACACAGTAATGTTTCTGCCTTGAAATGAGGTTTATTGTACTAACAGAAAATGTGCAATCTGCATTCAAACTAAATTTGACAGGTGCATAAGTATGGGCACCTCACCAGAAAAATGACATTAATATTTAGTAGATCCTCCTTTTGCAAAAACAACAGCCTCTAGTCGCTTCCTGTAGCTTTTAATGAGTTCCTGGATCCTGGATGAAGGTATTTTTGACCATTCCTCTTTACAAAACAATTCCAGTTCAGTTAAGTTTGATGGTCGCCGAGCATGGACAGCCCTCTTCAAATGATCCCACAGATGTTCAATGATATTCAGGTCTGGGGACTGGGATGGCCATTCCAGAACATTGTAATTGTTCCTCTGCATGAATGCCTGAGTAGATTTGGAGCGGTGTTTTGGATCATTGTCTTGCTGAAAGATCCATCCCCTGCGTAACTTCAACTTTATCACTGATTCTTGAACATTATTGCCAAGAATCTGCTGATACTGAGTGGAATCCATGCGTCCCTCAACTTTAACAAGATTCCCGGTGCCGGCATTGGCCACACAGCCCCAAAGCATGATGGAACCTCCACCAAATTTTACTGTGGGTAGCAAGTGTTTTTCTTGGAATGCTGTGTTTTTTTGCCGTCATGCATAACGCCTTTTTGTATGACCAAACAACTCAATCTTGGTTTCATCAGTCCACAGGACCTTCTTCCAAAAAGAAATTGGCTTCCCTAAATGTGCTTTTGCATACCTCAGCCGACTCTGTTTGTGGCGTGCTTGCAGAAACTGCTTCTTTCGCATCACTCTCCCATACAGCTTCTCCTTGTGCAAAGTGCGTTGTATAGTTGACCGATGAACAGTGACACCATCTGCAGCAAGTTGATGCTGCAGCTCTCTGGAGGTGGTCTGAGGATTGTCCTTGACTGATCTCACCATTCTTCTTCTCTGCCTTTCTGATGTTTTTCTTGGCCTGCCACTTCTGGCCTTAACAAGAACTGTCCCTGTGTTCTTCCATTTCCTTACTATGTTCCTCACTGTGGAAACTGACAGGTTAAATCTCTGAGACAGCTTTTTGTATCCTTCCCCTGAACAACTATGTTGAATAATCTTTGTTTTCAGATCATTCAACAGTTGTTTTGTGGAGCCCATGATGCCACTCTTCAGAGGAGATTCAAACAGGAGAACAACTTGCAAGTGGCCACTTTAAGTAGCTTTTCTCATGATTGCATACACCTGGCTATGAAGTTCAAAGCTCAATGAGGTTACAAAACCAAAAAAAGTGCTTTAGTAAGTCAGTAAAAAGTAGGTAGGAGTATTTAAAACAAGAAAATGATAAGGGTGCCCATACTTATGCACCTGTCAAATTTTGTTTGAATGCAGATTGCACATTTTCTGTTAGTACAATAAACCTCATTTCAAGGCAGAAACATTACTGTGTCCAACAGTTATTACATATATCAAACTGAAATAACTGTTGCAAAAACACCAATTTTAAGAAAACATTAAGCTTAAGATTAATAGGGGTGCCCAAACTTTTTCATATAACTGTAAGACATATTTTTAGTTGTTTCACACTTTTTTGTTAAGTATATAATTCCACATCTGTTAATTCATAGATTTGATGCCTTCAGTGTGACTGTACAATTTTCATAGTCATGAAAATACAGAAAAATCTTTAAATGAGAAGGTGTGTCCAAACTTTTGGTCTGTACTGTATATATATAAATATATACATATATATATATATATATATATATATATATATATATATATATATATATATATATATATATTCAGTACAGACCAAAAGTTTGGACACACCTTCTCATTTAAAGATTTTTCTGTATTTTCATGACTATGAAAATTGTACAGTCACACTGAAGGCATCAAAACTATGAATTAACAGATGTGGAATTATATACTTAACAAAAAAGTGTGAAACAACTGAAAATATGTGAAACAACTGAAAATATGTCTTATATTCTAGGTTCTTCAAAGTAGCCACCTTTTTCTTTGATGAATGCTTTGCACACTCTTGGCATTCTCTTGATGAGCTTCAAGAGGTAGTCTTCCAACAATCTTGAAGGAGTTCCCAGAGATGCTTAGTACTTGTTGGCCCTTTTGCCTTCACTCTGTGGTCCAGCTCACCCCAAACTATATCGATTGGGTTCAGGTCTGGTGACTGTGGAGGCCAGGTCATCTGGCGTAGCCCCCCATCACTCTCCTTCTTGGTCAAATAACCCTTATACAGCCTGGAGACGTGTTTGGGGTCATTGTCCTGTTGAAAAATAAATGATGGTCCAACTAAACGCAAACCGGATGGAATAGCATGCCGCTGCTAGATGCTGTGGTAGCCATGCTGGTTCAGTATGCCTTCAATTTTGAATAAATCCTCAACAGTGTCACCAGCAAAGCACCCCCACACCATCACACCTCCTCCTCCATGCTTCACGGTGGGAACCAGGCATGTAGAGTCCATCCGTTCACTTTTTCTGCGTCGCACAAAGACACGGTGGTTGGAACCAAAGATCTCAAATTTGGACTCATCAGACCAAAGCACAGATTTCCACTGGTCTAATGTCCATTCCTTGTGTTCTTTAGCCCAAACAAGTCTCTTCTGCTTGTTGCCTGTCCTTAGCAGTGGTTTCCTAGCAGCTATTTTACCATGAAGGCCTGCTGCACAAAGTCTCCTCTTAACAGTTGCTGTAGAGATGTGTCTGCTGCTAGAATTCTGTGTGGCATTGACCTGGTCTCTAATCTGAGCTGCTGTTAACCTGCGATTTCTGAGGCTGGTGACTCGGATAAACTTATCCTCCGAAGCAGAGGTGACTCTTAGTCTTCCTTTCCTGAGGCAGTCCTCATGTGAGCCAGTTTCTTTGTAGTGCTTGATGGTTTTTGCAACTGCACTTGGGGACACATTCAAAGTTTTCCCAATTTTTCGGACTGACTGACCTTCATTTCTTAAAGTAATGATGGCCACTCGTTTTTCTTTACTTAGCTGCTTTTTTCATGCCATAATACAAATTCTAACAGTCTATTCAGTAGGACTATCAGCTGTGTATCCACCTGACTTCTGCACAACACAACTGATGATCCCAACCCCATTTATAAGGCAAGAAATCCCACTTATTAAACCTGACAGGGCACACCTGTGAAGTGAAAACCATTTCCGGTGACTACCTCTTGAAGCTCATCAAGAGAATGCCAAGAGTGTGCAAAGCAGTCATCAAAGCAAAAGGTGGCTACTTTGAAGAACCTAGAATATAAGACATATTTTCAGTTGTTTCACACTTTTTTGTTAAGTATATAATTCCACATGTGTTAATTCATAGTTTTGATGCCTTCAGTGTGAATGTACAATTTTCAAAGTCATGAAAATACAGAAAAATCTTTAAATGAGAAGGTGTGTCCAAACTTTTGGTCTGTACAGTATATATATACATATATATATATATATATATATACATATATATACAGTACAGACCAAAAGTTTGGACACACCTTCTCATTTAAAGATTTTTCTGTATTTTCATGACTATGAAAATTGTACATTCACACTGAAGGCATCAAAACTATAAATTAACACATATGGAATTACATACTTAACAAAAAAGTGTGAAACAACTGAAAATATGTCTTATATTCTAGGTTCTTCAAAGTAGCCACCTTTTGCTTTGATGACTGCTTTGCACACTCTTGGCATTCTCTTGATGAGCTTCAAGAGGTAGTCACCGGAAATGGTTTTCACTTCACAGGTGTGCCCTGTCAGGTTTAATAAATGGAATTTCTTGCCTTATAAATGGGATTGGGACCATCAGTTGTGCTGTGCAGAAGTCTGGTTGATACAGAGCTGATAGTCCTACTGAATAGACTGTTAGAATTTGTATTATGGCAAGAAAAAAGCAGCTAAGTAAAGAAAAACGAGTGGCCATCATTACTTTAAGAAATGAAGGTCAGTCAGTCCGAAAAATTGGGCAAACTTTGAAAGTGTCCCCAAGTGCAGTTGCAAAACCCATCAAGAGCTACAAAGAAACTGGCTCACATGAGGACCGCCCCAGGAAAGGAAGACCAAGAGTCACCTCTGCTTCTGAGGATAAGTTTATCCGAGTCACCAGCCTCAGAAATCGCAGGTTAACAGCAGCTCAGATTAGAGACCAGGTCAATGCCACACAGAGTTCTAGCAGCAGACACATCTCTACAACAACTGTTAAGAGGAGACTTTGTGCAGCAGGCCTTCATGGTAAAATAGCTTCTAGGAAACCACTGCTAAGGACAGATAACAAGCAGAAGAGACTTGTTTGGGCTAAAGAACACAAGGAATGGACATTAGACCAGTGCAAATCTGTGCTTTGGTCTGATGAGTCCAAATTTGAGATCTTTGGTTCCAACCACCATCTCTTTGTGCGACGCTGAAAAGGTGAACAGATGGACTCTACATGCCTGGTTCTCACCGTGAAGCATGGAGGAGGAGGTGTGATGGTGTGGGGGTGCTTTGCTGGTGACACTGTTGGGGATTTATTCAAAATTTAAGGCATACTGAACCAGCATGGCTACCACAGCATCTTGCAGCGGCATGCTATTCCATCCGGTTTGCGTTTAGTTGGACCATCATTTATTTTTCAACAGGACATTGACCCCAAACACACCTCCAGGCTGTGTAAGGGCTATTTGACCAAGAAGGAGAGTGATGGGGTGCTACGCCAGATGACCTGGCCTCCACAGTCACCAGACCTGAACCCAATCGAGATGGTTTGGGGTGAGCTGGACCGCAGAGTGAAGGCGAAAGAGCCAACAAGTGCTAAGCATCTCTGGGAACTCCTTCAAGATTGTTGGAAGACCATTTCCGGTGACTACCTCTTGAAGCTCATCAAGAGAATGCCAAGAGTGTGCAAAGCAGTCATCAAAGCAAAAGGTGGCTACTTTGAAGAACCTAGAATATAAGACATATTTTCAGTTGTTTCACACTTTTTTGTTAAGT
Source organism: Phyllobates terribilis (assembly GCF_046119375.1). Lineage (NCBI taxonomy): Eukaryota > Metazoa > Chordata > Amphibia > Anura > Dendrobatidae > Phyllobates > Phyllobates terribilis. The sequence goes on along the minus strand of NW_027362768.1, from coordinate 288,640,447 downwards.
ATATAATTCCACATGTGTTAATTCATAGTTTTGATGCCTTCAGTGTGAATGTACAATTTTCATAGTCATGAAAATACAGAAAAATCTTTAAATGAGAAGGTGTGTCCAAACTTTTGGTCTGTACTGTATATATATATATATATATATATATATATATGTATATATATATATACTATGCTACTCTACAGTGGGTGAAATAAGTATTGAAAAAGTCAAAAAGTATTGAAAAATTTTAAGTAAATATATTTCTAAACGTGCTATTGACATGGAATTCTCACCAGATTTCGGTAACAACCCATCCAATTCACACAGACAAAGAAATCAAACCATAGATGTCCATAAATTAAGTTATGTGTAACAATGAGAACTGAAACAGGGGAAAAGTATTGAACACATGAAGAAAGATAGGTGGAAAAAAGCCATGGAAAGTCATGACACCAGCTGAAACCTATCAGCAATTAGAAAGCAATCCTGCCACTTAGAGAAAAATCATATCAGCTGGTTCAACTAATGGCCTATAAAAAGGTCTCATTACCAAGGTGCCACACAAAAAAACATCTCATTATGGTTAAAACCAGTGAGTTGTCTCCAGACCTTTGCAACCTTATTGTTGAAAAACATACTGATGGCATTGGTTACAGAAGAATTTCTAAACTACTGAAGGTTCCAGTGAGCAGTCTTGAGGCCATAATCCAGAAGTGGAAAGAACATAATTTCACCATAAACCGGCCATGACTATGTGCTCCCTCGCAATATTTCAGACAAAGGAGTGAAAACAATTATCAGAAGAGTTGTCCGAATGCCAAGGACCACCTGTGGAGAGGTACAGAAAGACCTGGAATGAGCAGGTACAATTTTCTTTAAAGAAAAGAATAAGCAATGCACTCAACCTCCATGGCCTGTATGTACGCTCACCACGCAAGACTCCATTGCTGAACAAAAAACATGTTCAAGCAAGTTTAATGTTTGCGCATCAACATTTAGTCAAGCTTGTGAAATATTGGGAGAATATAGTCTGCTCAGATGAGACCAAAATTGAACTCTTAGGATGCTATAATACACACCATTTTTGGAGGTCAAAATACACTACACATCACCCCCAAAACACCATACTAACAGTGCAGTTTGGGGGGGGGGGACATCATGGTGTGAGGCTGTTTTTCAGCATACAAAACTGGCAAACTTCATATCCAGTAATTGAAGGTTGGATGAATGGACAAATATACAGAGACATTTTTTAAAACAATCTGCAGTCATCTACCAGGATGATGAAGATGAAACAAGGGTAGACATTTTAGCAAGACAATGATCCCAACACACAGAAAAGGAAACTCTCAATTGGTTTCAAAGAAAGAAAAAAAAGCTGCTAGAATTGCCCAGCCAATCACCTGACCTGAATCCATTAAAAAATTTAGGGAAGGAACTAAAGCTCTGAGTTCAGAGAAGAAGCCACAGGACCTTCAGGATTTTAAGAGTGTTTGTGTGGAAGAATGGGCCAAAATCACACCTGAGCAATGCATGCGACTAGTTTCTCCATAAAGAAGGCTTCTTGATGCTGTCATCACCAACAAAGGCTTTTGTACAAAGTAGTAAATACATTTCAATAACCATGTTCAATACTTTTTCCTTGTGTAATTTATCATTATTACACATAACTTAATTTATGGACATTTATGGTTTGATTTCTTTGCCTGTGTGGATTGGATGTGTTGTTACCGACATCTGGTGAGAATTTCATGTCAGTAGCACCTTTAGAAATATATTTACTTAGAAAATCGTTGACGTGTTCAAAACTTATTTCACCCCTGTATATGTATATATACAGTGCTCAGCAAAAATGAGTCAATTGAATGGGAGGCAGATGTGCAGTACCCCACGGCGGCCACTAACACTTGATGGCCAAGCAGCGCATGTAAGCACTTCCGGCCACCGGCAGCTGCCGCTGGCACCGATAACTTCTGATTGGCAGGGGTGTCACATGCGAGACCCCGGCCGATCATACATTGATGCCCTATCCCATGGATAGGGCATCAATGTAAAAGTAGTGGATAACTCCTTTAACACCTAAACAGGAGCATCTCTGGTGAGCAGGTTTGCATAATATCAACATGAAAGTTCACTGCAGTTAGCTAAAGAAGTAGAAAGCCAAGACGGGGTGAGTTATTCCTGTGACACAATACGACATACACTGAAGAAGAATGGCATGCATGGGTGTTGTCCATGAAAGAAGCTTTTCCTAAAGCCCATGTACAAAAAAGCCCACCTATAATTTGATAGGGTCCATGCTAAAAAATGTGAAGACTACTGGGACTCTATACTCTGGAGTGATGAGACCAAGATAATTGTTTTTGGAACTGAAGGCTTCAAAACTATATGGTGTCACCTAAATGAGGACTAAACTAAAAAGAAAAATGCATGGTGCCTACAGTGAAGCATAGTGGTGGCAGTGCACTTATATGGAGATGCCTGAGTGCTGCTGGTGTCGGGGAGCTACATTTCACTAATGGTATCTTGAATTCACAGATGTACTTCTCCATATTGAAAGAGAAGATGCTGCCATCCCTCAGTGCCCTTGGTAAACATGCTCTTTTCCAACATGACAATTATCCAAAACACACATCTAAGGCCATTGTTGCATTTCTGAAGAAGAACAGGGAGAAAGTGATTCAGTGGTCAAGTGTCTCCTGATCTAAACCCAATCGAACACCTATGGGGAATTCTGAAGAGACAAGTTGCGCATTCAGGCTCTTAAAGAGGTCGTTCTTGATAAATGAACAAAAGATAAGGGGCTTAATTCCATGCCTAGAAGACCTAGAAGTCCTTCTAGCGCAAGCCACCATACATGTATGATACTTGCATGGTGAAGGCTCAGGATTTGAGCCCTCACCATTAAAAATACTGTCAGTTGTTCCTTAACAGCTAGAGCCCAGCTGCATTGGATGAGATACAAACTAGCTCCATGTTTATTTCCTTAGATGGTACAGTCACTAGAGATTGTGACATCTAAGTGGTTTGACAGAAGAAGGAGGCTCCTTCTGTAATCCATCAATGTCCTTAGAAGCTGATTGTTAGGTGCTTATGGGTTCAATAGCAACAAGGGGCTTAGCAACGTTTCCTAGCACTGCCATCTTAACACTTCTATGTGGCCCTGCCATGCCAGAGGCAGTACATATGAGAAGACCACATCAGTGAAGTCTTGGTCTTGGTTTACCACTGATTTCTGGAATAAATGGTCTCTTTAATGTGTTTATACCCATTTGGCACTGCTCAGAGATTGCTACCATTTCAGTGCAGAAATCTCTAGACAGTGCCAATGGTATGCTTGTTCTCAGGGCCAGTGCCACCCAACAAACCTGGGCAAGTAGTGTGGTCCCACATTGCCTGGGGAATAACATTTATCTCCTCCTCACGTGTCTTTGATTGACAGCTCTGGTATTACAGCAGCCAATGAAGGGTGGGGATAGATGCTAAATAAGTAAATGGGAAGGTGTACTGAACTGCTCGGTCACACCAAGGGTGCACCCAGTGATGGTGATTAGTTTGATCAGTCATTTTGTTTTGACAAATTCCCTTTAATGTTTCCTCTACATTTGACGTACTATTATGTCATCTATTGTGTCCCCTTCTTTAATAGAGCTATCATCTGCCTCTGACAGCAGCAAGTTGTTAACCCCTTAAATGCCGCTGTCAATCTCTGACAGCGGCATTTACAGTGCTCAAACCAGGGGATGAGCTATTCCAGTTGCCCATTGCCCTCAAGATGAGAATACTGCTGATGGGTTGCCTTTATGCATGCCATAATCCTGCTCCTGTGAAAATTAGCCACTGGCTGGTGTTAATAGGAGACAGTGTGTTTTACTACATACAGAAATGCTATGGTATTTCACCATGGAACCAATGGCGCTATACAAATAAATAATAATAATTTCAGTTTATAGTATAAGCAATGGGATGATCCTTTAAAGAGACTAAATATTAAAGTAAAATGTAAAAAAAATTAAAAGTTAAAAAAATAAAAGTATAAAAATTCAAAATACCCCCCTGCCTCTACCCCCATTAACAATAAAGAAAAATAAAATAATTGTATTTAGTATCACCACATCAATAAAAGTCTGGTTTATCAAAATCTAAAATTAATTAACCACATCCATAAAGCGCCAAATACAGAAAAAAAAAAAGCCAGAATTGCAATTTTTCAGTTGCCACAACCCTGCAAAAGTAAGTTCAATAAGAAACAATAAAAACGTTTCGTATACTCCAAAATTGTATCAATAAAAATGTCAGCTCACCATTGAAGTAAACAATAAATGGCAACACAAGGAACATTTTTACTTTTTTTTACGAATTTCTAAAAAATGTTTAGCACTTACATGGAAAAAAAGTATACAAGCTTGGTATCACCATCATCGCACTGACCGGGAGAATCATATTAACAGGTCACTTTTATAATACAATAAATACTTTAAAAACAAAACCCAAAAAGCAATTGCAGATTTGTGTGTGTGTGAGGTGTGGGCGGAAGGGATTTCACCATTTCACCACACTTAGAATTTTTTTCCCATTTTCCAGTGCATGTGATAGTAAAATGAATAGTGTCATTCGAAACTTTAACTCGCCACGCAAGAAAACAAACTCACATATAGCTATGTCAAAAAAAAAAAAAAGTCATGGCTCATGCAAGAGGGGGAGGAAAAAAACGAAAGAGCAAAAATGGAAAATCGGGAAGTGGTTAACAAGGTGATTGCCAAAATAAAAAAATGATGTCTGAATGAGGCATAAAGGGGTTTTCCCACAAAGGAGAGTTGATTTTAATCAATAGATCTTGGAATAATAATAGCTTCCCTTCCTCCTGGGCGGGAACAAAAGAGTATACAGACATTACAGTACGGGATCATAGCTGATTCTTTCATTGAAATAAAACATTGTTTAAAAACAGGCAGGGAAATGCTTTATCTCACAAAAAAAATCAGCTGCAATCCCATGCTGTCCTGTCTGTATACTCTTTTACCTCCTCCCCTGCCCAGTAGCCGTGATATGATCAGACCATGTCCCTGTACGGTCAGACACAACGATTACACAGTACACAGCAGGGGCACATTTATAAGATTATCTCAGCACAGGAACATTTTATTTAAACACATCCAATAGTGGAAATTATTATTATTCCAAGATCTATTGATTAAAATCAACTTTCATTCATGGGAAAACCCCTTTAAGTAAGCAATCACCTGTAGGCGCCCACACATCATCAGTCTTTGGCACTGCCCCAATGTTTGAATAGTCAGTCTGCTTCTGATAGCGCCAAATAATGCATGATGCTGCATATTTAGTTTTTGGCGGTTTATGACAACCCATTATTAATCCTATGCATTATTATGTCACATTCATGTTATAGAAAGAAGTTACATAGTTAGTTACATAAGTTGAAAATAGATGGGTCCATCAAGTTCACCCTTTCTCCACCAGTTCTACATTCTCCATCACTAGATTATTTATTACCCACAATGCCTTTTGTTGTTAGAAAAGCATGCAGTCCTTTTTTATAGTATCGCTCATCACTACCTCTTGTGGTTGGGCAATCCGCAGTCTCTAACTGTAAAGAACCCTTTCCTATTTGGCTGCCGGAATTACCTTTCCTTCAAATGTAATGAATTCCCCCCTGGTTCTTTGTAAGGATTAGTCACAAAGGCAGCTGCAAGGAAAAAAGTGACCAAATGTTCTGTAAAGGTATGTAATAAAAAATAAACTACTTATTTGCAGTTTGTATCGGAGACTTCTTTTTATGTTGCAATGTATATCAATATTAAAGATGGGATGAACAGTAAGTACTGATGTTTTTTCACATTAGGTTTTCTTTTTTATGAAGAGGAATAATCCCCTTTTCTGGTTAATAATAGTTGTTTCCTTTATGTGAGATCCTTACGATGACAACGATTACAAGATTAAATAATCATATCTGTTCTAACTGTTGAGATACATTTTATGCTTGAGTACACCCATGACATGATGGTCGTTCACCCAATTGAATGAAGGCTGAAAACGCTTACAGATTGAACCATGATGAATAATATATTGTATATTTGACTTTTATAGGAAGCAAAATTATATTATGGGAACCCACCAATCTGATCTATAGTTTAGATACATCTGCTTAAGTACATTTAGAAAATGGCAGGTGTTACAATATGAACAAGAAAATGTATTCAGAAAATGATTTTTTTATTAAATTAAGTTTTTATATTAAAGGGAATCTGTCACCACATTTTTGCTCCCTAATTTTAGAGCAGTATGATGTAGGGGCAAAGACCCTGATTCCAACAATGTGTCACTTATTGGCCTCCATAGTGTAGTTTTGATAAAATCACAGTTTTATCAGCAGGAGATTATTCCCGGAGGTCTAGTAAACCTGTGATCACGTAGTCCTCCATATTTATGAGCTCTGTGTACTCCCGCCTATGCACAGTTCTCTGAGTAATTCTGCCTAGGCACAGTGTACACGGAAAGCTGCCAATCAGTGGTATTGTCACGGGTGTGTCGGGTGTGACAGACAGTTATTCTGGATCCAGCTGTAGAAGGTCGCTGCGCTTGGCCTTGCAGTCACCTTCTTAATCCTTTCACCATCCTTCCCTCTCTAAGACCCAGCGGTGAGCTCCATTTTCTGCTGCTAATTAACACACCCTTGCTGGACCTTTAAATAATACCCGTCTCTCCAGGGAATCGCTGGTGGTAGAAGTATATTCCTCTTTTCAGGCCTGGAGTTCTAGCAGTCGGCTAGATTCTTCTAGGAGTTCCTTTGTGATTCTTGTCGTGATCGCTCTGGTGTTTTCTCAAAGCTAAGTGTATCCCCTTGTCTGTTTCCCTTGTTTGTCTTTAATTACAGTGGGGCTGACTAGTGCTCACCCCTCCCTGTCCCTACCTAGGGCCTAGCTCTAGGGTCTGTAGGGATTAGGTATCCTGCTCGGTGATAGTTGAGGAACCTATTTAGAGACGATAGGGGAGCCAGGGTGTTGTAAGATCTACCCACAGGTCTCCACTTTCCCTTTCCCTAGTAGTTGGGCTTCCCCTCCTTTTCCCCCCATCATACGCTGGGTCCTTCCCATACCTAGCATGACAGGTATAGGCGGGGTTATACAGAGCTCAGTGTCATGACCCATGGCTTTGTAATTGTACAGTATCATTGTATTGTTGTTATTATGCTGCTATGCAATCAGGTTTGCCTTTTGAAGTTTGTCCTGTATCTCTCCCTGTACGCCAGCTCTGATGTGTGTAACCCTTCCCTTCTTCCCTAGTTAGTGTCTGTCAGCCATCATTCAAGATTCAGCTTTGTACATCCCAGAATTGTCCTTTCACCTGCTGCAGCAGTTGCAGCTTGTGCTGTTACTATTATGCATAATGCAAGAATTCAATTTGAGAATAAACTTCTGGAATCTTCATACATGCCTCTGCAGTCGAGTCAAGCTATCTGACAAAGTTCTTGGTGTGAGTACTGGTTCAATACAGACATCCATAGAAACACTGTCTCTAGAATCCCACACTTGCAGCCTAGTTATGGAGTCAGAATACTCAGCATGCAGAGAACAATTAAATCTGCAGCAGATAAAACTGATCAAAACTGCAGCAAGCAGCCCAGTAAGTGACACATTACAGTAATCAGGGTCTCCGCCCCTACATCATGCTGCTCTCAGATGGGGTACCTGGTGACAACTTTTGTTTAACCATATATTTTTGGGTGTTTTCTTAAATTTACTATATTAAATCAAAATCTAAAATCTTGCAATTTTCACTCTGGCTATTAGGTCTAAAAAAGCTGGCAATTCTCGTTCTGTATAGATTACTTTTTAGCTGTGTGTCATGGCTCGGTTTGGGGATTTGATCCGGTGACCTGTTTCTTTGTGGTCGGTTCTTCTGCCTGATGAGCAATTGCTCCTTTCCTTCCCTGTCCAAATGCTTGTTCCCATTGTCTTTATTTCCCCTTCTTAGTTGGCTACTCTCCAGGTGTTTCTCATTTTCCCATTTTGGTCTCTTCCCTATCACATTCTGGGTGGGGCTTTACATAGTATCCCTTCACTGTACTTCTTTGCTGGCTATACTTCCAGGTGGATTTATTCTAAGGAGTTCCAGCCCTTTAGCAAAAGGATTTACCCTGCTAGACTTACACTGCTTATATTCTGCCTGTGTTTCTGTGTGTCTCCCTTCCCTGCACTTTTTTTTTACCACTGTAAGGTTTCTGGGAGGTTATTCTAGCATCAATTATTTTTGGTTCTCCTTACTATTTCCTCTCTCCCCTTTTAGTAAGTGCTTTAAGTTTCTCACCCTGGGTCCTCATGTCCATCTGCCCTTGTTGGCATTGTGTTGCATCCTCCCCTCTGGTTGTTCAGGAGGCATGAGAAACCCCTCGACAGCCTTTTAGGGAGTCAGGACTGAGGTGGTGTTTTCAGTTACGCAGCTAGGGATTGACTAGTCTGTACAGGGACTAGTTGGGTGTAGGTGCGGGTTTTCTATAGTAAGTCTTCCTCACTCTTTTTTCCTGTGTGTGAGTGCGATACCTGCATAACACTGTCATATTACCACTACAGGCAGGATTATAATGACAGATTTCACCTATATATAGAATCCATCATTCACAATAGATGATGTACACAGCTCACCTCCTCTTCCTGTCACAGGTGTGTCAGGTGTAATAGACAGTCGCTCTGGATCTGGCTGTAGAAGGTTAATGCTCTTGGCATAGCAGACACATTATTAATCCTTCTTCCTTTAAGACCCAGCAGCGACCTGACTCCTGCTGCTGATTGACACATCCTTTCATGGGAGTTAAAAACCCTCAGTTTGCTCCAGGCAATCGCCGGTGATACTTCTATGTACAGGCTTGGAGCACTAGCAGTCGGCTAGCGTCTTCCCTGGTGCCCTTGGAGGACTGTTGGCGTTACTCCTCTGGTGCCTGCTCAAGCTAAGTTAATCCCCTTTGTTTGTCTTCTTTGTTGTCTTTAGTTTGTAGTGGGGCCTGACCAGTGCTCAACCCTCCACCTCCCTATCTAGGGCCAAGCTCTAGGGTCATCCAAGTTTTAGGGTCCTGCTCGGCGATAGGTGTGGAACTTATATAGGGACGGTTGGGTAGGCAAGGTAATATTAGATCTGCCTAGTGGTCTCCACTTCCCCTTTTCCTAGCGTTTGGGCTTCCTCCCCACTTCCCTTCATGTTGCACTTAGTCTTTCCCACACGTTACGTGACACTTCCTTCCTGAAAAATAACTTCTGTTGGAGAGATTTCTTGCCATGCTCTATAATGTTAAGGAACATCTCCACGCTAATGTTATCTATTGACTAATATGGCAAAATTCTCTTAATAGAAACTGCATTCAGTCACCATAATCATGTGCAGAAAATAGAATAGATAAATCTACAATCAGAAAACAAACAACATATTAGAATAAAAATGTGTTTTGCTATCTGGATTTAAAGAGAACCTGTCATTTACCATAAATATGTAATTTTTTACCGGTATAAATGCAGCTGTTCTCCAGTATGTGAGGTTATTTTTTTGTTCCTACTCCTCCCCGTTTTTGAGATATGGCTCCCTCTCCTCTGTACATAAATAAAGTCTTGTTAGCCATCTGGGCGTGGTCCTCAAGAGTACTCTTATAGCGAAGAGTTAAGGACCATGCACCTCTGGCTAACAAGACTAGATTTATATACAGTGGAGAAGGGGCCATATCACAGTAAAAAAAAGAATTTACGAGAACAGTGGAATTTCCACCAAAGTAAAATATTGCATACTCTTTGGCCGTGGCACCAGGCAGTGACGCACAGACAAAACTTGCAGAAGTTCTAATTAAAATGTTTAACCTGGAAGTGCTGTGGTACAAAAACTAGCACATGTACAAACTGCCTAGTGAAATTCTCCCCCCTCAGTCCTAATATATGCCTTCCCCTAGAGAAAAAAGCATGGTGCATACTGACATGAAATCCTTCCTCCCCAGGTTTGCAGTCTATCTCATCTCAGACTGTCAACAGTTATGAATTTTCAGAGATTGTCCATTTTTTTCATAAATTCAGGGCCATCCTGGGCCAGAAAAGGGGCACTATTTATGTAGACCTGGCTCAAAAGTGGATGTTCCTAGAAGGGTTGGGAGCATACCATGACAGCATTTAGTCTTTTTGGGTAATGGTATATTAGCATGGCACATCTAGAATTGACAATCTTTGCCCATTCTTCTTCTTTGCAGTATAACTCCAAATCTGTCAAATTGCGAAGGCATCTCCTGTCAGTTGGATTCAGGTCTTTGCTCTGGCTGGGCCATTCCAAAACTTTGATCTTCTGGTGTAGCCATTCTTTTGTTAACTTGGAGGTACACTTAGGGTCATTGTGTTGCTGAAAGGTGAAATCGCTCATTATCTACAGCTTTTTAGCAGAGGCCTGAAGATTTTGTTGCAAAATTGACTAATATTTGGAACTGTTCATAATTCCCTCCACCTTCACTACAGCAGCAGTTGCAGCTGCCAAAAAAGAGGACCCAAATGCTGCCTCCACCATGCTTCACAGTGAGTATGGTGTTCTTTTAGTGATGCACAGTGTTTGCTTTGCGCCAAACATACCTTTTAGGATTATGACCAAACAGTTCAACCTTGGCTTCAGACAGACTTGATGTTGGTTTTGACAAAACATAGCTGGATTTGGATGTTTTTATTTGTAAGAAAAGACTTCCATCTTGTCACCATACCTCACAGGCCAAATATGTTAATGTTGCTGTAGGCCTCTTATAGTCTCTTGAACCAATTTTCTTCTTATCTTTTCATAAATTTTTGAAAGACATTCAGTTTTTAGTTAATTTCAAAGTTGTGTCAAATTTAAGCCACTTTTTGATGACCATCTTCATAATGCTCCATGATATATCTAATGCCCTGGAAAAAATTGTTGTACCCTTCATCTGTCTGATAAGTTTCAACAATGAGATCCCTTTTCTGTGTTGTAAGCTGTTTATGTACCATGGCTTTTGCTGTAAATACAATTAAGAAAATGTCAGGAAAATCCTACTAGAGCAGCTACATTTGTACAGGATTAATCAGAATCACTGTAATTGATGACAGATGTGCACTGACTACATTTAATCTGAGTTTAAATGTGATTGACTAATTCTGAACACAACCATATTCCCAATTATAAGAAGGTGTTCATATTTATGCCACCACAGTATTTTAGTTTTATTAATTTTATTTTCTCCTCAAAATGACTTCAGTTTGTTTCTCAATAAATCTGCACTGATTATGGGTGACATCAGTGTGGTAACTAGAGTCTGATGGGCCCTGATGCAAAATTTGGACCTGGGCCCCCACCTGTATGTTGGTCAGATTTATGGGCCCTTGTAGCATTCTAGATCCTATAAAGATATACGTGTTCACACCCCATGTAGTAATGTCCCCGTCTTGGCACCTTGTTACAATAATCCCCCCCATCCTGGGCCCCTTGCTGTTATAGTGTCCCCCATCCTGGTATAATGTCACCCATTCTGGTATAATGTCCTCATCCTGGTATAATCTTCCATATCCTTTTACAAGGTCCCCACCCTAGTATAATGTCGTCAATTCTGGTATAATTTTCCTGAACCTAGTATAATGTGTGCCATCCTGGTATAATGTCCCCCATTCTGGTATAATGTCCCCATTCTGGAATCATGCCCCCCATCCTTGTACAATGTCCAAATCTTGGTATACTGTCAACCATCCTGTTTACAATGTCTCTATTCTGGTATAATGTCCCCCGATCTGGAATAATGTTCCCCATCCTTGTATAATGTCCCCATTCTGGTATAATGCCCCCCCATCCTGGTATAATGTCCCACATCCTGGTATAATATACCCATTCTGGTATAATGTTCCCCATCCTGGTATAATACCCCACCCCCCATCCTGGTATACTGCCCTCCATCCTGGTTTAATGTCCCCCATTCTGGTATAATGTCCCCATTCTGGTATCATGCCTCCCATCCTTGTACAATGTCCAAATCGTGGTATACTGTCAACCATCCTGTTTTAATGTCTCTATTCTGGTATAATGTCCTCCATTCTGGTATAATGCCACCCATCCTGGTATAATGTTCCCCATTCTGGAATAATGTTTCCCATCCTTGTATAATGTCCCCATTTTGGTACAATGCCCCCCATCCTGGTATAATGTCCCACATCCTGGTATAATATACCAATTCTGGTATAATGTTCCCCATCCTGGTATAATATCCCCAATTCTGGTATAATGTCCCTCATGCTGGTGTAATGTTCCCAATTCTAGTATAATGTACCTCATGGTGGTATAATGTTCCCCATTCTGATATAATATCCCCAATTCTGGTATAATGTCACCCCTGCTGGTGTAATGTCCCCAATTCTGGAATAATGTCCCCCATGGTATTATATGGTAGTATGTTTTTCTTTTAAAAGAGAATAACAAAATAACTTTATTCTGTTATTTCCCAATAAGCTGTATATATTCCCAGTATATTATTTACTATTCTTTGGAAGTTTAATCTGAATATGGTAAATAGAAGGTTGCAGAATAAAAATTGCAAAAAGGTGGCAGAAAGCAACATAAAGAAAGGCTCTGCAAAAAAGGTTTGAGTCTTGCATGAGATGTTACAATGTAAAAGCTAAGTTAAAACTTAAAAAACCGCATTGAGCATGAGCATACCATACTTCTGCAAAGAGAAAAGTCACATAAAACAATAGTATGTATATAAACACAACTCAACATTCCTATTAATATGGATTCAATTTCTTGTGGAATTTCCCTTTATAGAAACTGGCCCTACACAAAATTATTGCCACAAGGTAGGTGCAGTATCTGCTTATTTTTGTCATGATGTAAGTCCAGAAATTCACATAATATTCATAGTTTCTATAAACATAGCTCTACCTGTGCATAACGTTGGCAGTTTGGCTTGTGTAAATACTTTTAAAGGGAGTCTGTCACCCCCAAAAAAAGAAATTAAACCATTTATATATTCATAAAGGGGACTTAACCCTTATAAAAATCATACTTGTGTTACAGATTTTAATTATTTTTTTTATGTAAAAACAGTTTTATTACTTATGCAAATGAGGACGCTTTGGTGCACCTTTGGCGTGGCCAACTGCTTGGTGAACCCTTGGCATGACCAAATGCTCGGTGCACTGCTCCGATCCCTCAATAACCATCTTCCTCCCCTCCTCTTACTTCTCAGCCGTGCACATACTAACACTGCAGGAGCCGAGAGCTCACATAATGTCAGTGTATGCAGGGACCCCTCTGATCCCCCTGTCCTGTCTGCAGCGGCCACTCGCTGCACAAAGGATCGCACACCAGCGGGTGGCAGATGCTGGTAGGACAGGAAGATGAAAGCGCGATCCGACACACTCTGATCTCCCTCTTCTCTAACCATTGCCGCCCTCATGTACATCTATATATATAATCGTCTAATTCTGTCTGTTTGTCTGTAACGGAAATCCTGCGACGCTGATTGGTCGCGCCAGCTGCCCGCGACCAATCAGCGACAGGCGCAGTCCGGCCATGAATTGGCGCGGGATTTGATCCACACTTCGCTGATTGGTCGCATCCGGCTGGGCGCGACCAATCAGCGATATTGGCGCGGCTACTTTAAATTAACCCCCCAATGTATCCCCTCGGGGCCCCTAATGAATTTCGTAAATACCTCATGTTGCCAATACTGCCTGTGCGCGGCGCTATCGCTGACCGCGCACTGGCAGCACGTGACCCCCGGCTGCAGCCGGCTCTTGCTTTCGCTTACATCACGACTATTTGCGGCTGCAGCCAGGGGTCTCCTGTTGCGCGGTGAGTGACGGGTTGTGGGCGGGGTTATCCCCCATCGCGTCACACCCGGCATCCACCGCGCGCTCTCTCAATGAATCGGGTCACCATCTAGTACGTAATAAAACTGTCTTGTATGATTTTTTATAGGGGCCAAGTTCCCTGTATAAATGGTTTAATTTCATCTTTGGATGTGACAGACTACCTGTAAAGCTTAGTTCACAAGATGGTCTTTTAGAAATTTTTGCCGCATATCCACTCTAAAATCCACTTTAAAAAAACAGCGTATTCCTTTTAATGGAAAATCCACTTTGCTTTTCATAAGACAAGACTTTTTTAGTGCTTTTTTTTCCTAAAGAGCTTTTGGAAAATGGGAAAAAAATGCATGATACTGCTTAAAAGTGGATCCTGTTGGAACTTGCTTGAAACTAGGCACTGTCAAATCAAAAGGCTGTAAAAAGCCTCTTCCAAAATTCCTCCATAAGTTTTCAAACTGACTTTCAGAAATGCTTCAGGAAAAGAAAAACTCCCCAAAATAGAAGTTTTCCTCAAAGAGGTTTTTATCTAGAAAAAGTTGTTTTTGAACTCTCAGTGTGAACATGTGTTAGGTCCTCATTCCATAAGGATCCATTAGGCCACGGCCCCACTATCAGTATTTGGTCAGTATTTTTTCTCAGGAGTAGGAGCCAAAACCAGGAGTGGGTGATAAATGCAGAATTGGTGACTTGTTTATATTATACCTTTTCTCTAATTGCTCCTCATTTGGTTTTGGCTCCCACTCCTGAGAAAAAATACTGACCGAATACTGATTGTGGGGCTGTGGCCTTAGCAGATTCCTTCATGATCTACTTCAAAGAAGTGACAAGCACTTTTTCTTCTACCAGATGTTGTTAAAAACCTTTTAAAAAATCTCCCCAAAAAATCTCATTTTTATTCCCATATAAATGAATAAAAAATGTTTTCAAACATCTGTGAGGAGAATTTTACAGCAGATCCGCTCAGAAAAACTCCTACAAAATGCTATGTGAACAAAGCTTAAGAATTTGCTACCTGTTACTTGCCTGCAGCCTCCCCCCCTCCCCCCATTTGTGTGTGTATGACTGGATTTCTGGGGGCCAATTTTTGACAAATGCAACCCCTGGCAAAAAATATGGAATCACCGGGCTCGGAGGATGTTCATTCAGTTGTTTAATGTTGTTGAAAAAAAGCAGATCACAGACATGGCACAAAACTAAAGTAATTTTAAATGGCAACTTTAAAGCTTTAAGAAACACTAAAATAAATCAAGATTAAAAATGTGGTACTCAGTAAGGGTAATTTTTTTCAGACCAAGCAAAGGGAAAAAATTATGGAATCACTCAATTCTGAGGAAAAAATTATGGAATCATGAAAAACAAACACACAAAAGAACACTCCAATACATTAGTATTTTGTTGCACCACCTCTGGCTTTAATAACAGCTTGCAGTCTCTGAGGCATGGACTTAATGAGTGACAAACAGTACTCTTCATCAATCTGGCTCCAACTTTCTCTGATTGCTGTTGCCAGATCAGCTTTGCAGGTTGGAGCCTTGTCATGGACCATTTTCTTCAACTTCCACCAAAGATTTTCAATTGGATTGAGATCCGGACTATTTGCAGGCCATGACATTGACCTTATGTGTCTTCTTTCAAGGAATGTTTTCACAGTTTTTGCTCTATGGCAGGATGCATTATGATCTTGAAAAATGATGTCATCATCCCCAAACATCCTTTCAATTGATGGGATAAGAAAACTGTCCAAAATATCAATGTAAACTTGGGCATTTATTGAAGATGTAATGACAGCCACCACCCCAGTGCCTTTACCTAACATGCAGCCCCATATCATCAATGACTGTGGAAATTTGCAAGTTCTCTTCGTGCACTCATCTTTATAACTCTCATTGGAACGGCACCAAACAAAAGTTCCAGCATCATCACCTTGCCCAATGCAGATTTGCGATTCATCACTGAATATGACTTTCATCCAGTCATCCACAGTCCACGATTGCTTTTCCTTAGCCTATTGTAACCTTGTTTTTTTTCTGGTTAGGTGTTAATGATGGCTTATGTTTAGCTTTCTGTATGTAAATCTCATTTCCTTTAGGTGGTTTCTTACAGTTCGGTCACAGACATTGACTCCAGTTTCCTCCCATTCGTTCCTCATTTGTTTTGTTGTGTATTTCCTGTTTTGGAGACATATTGATTTAAGTTTCCGGTCTTGACGCTTTGATGTCTTCCTTGGTCTACCAGTATGTTTGCCTTCCTTCCCATGTTGTTTGTATTTGGTCCAGATTTTAGACACAGCTGACTGTGAACAACCAACATCTTTTGCAACATTGCGTGATGATTTACCTTCTTTTAAGAGTTTGATAATCCTCTCCTTTGTTTCAATTGACATCTCTCGTGTTGGAGCCATGATTCATGTCAGTCCACTTGGTGCAACAGCTCTCCAAGGTGTGATCACTCCTTTTTAGATGCAGACTAATGAGCAGATCTAATTTGATGCAGGTGTTAGTTTTGGAAATGAAAATTTACATGGTGATTCCATAATTTTTTCCTCAGAATTGAGTCATTCCATAATTTTTCCCTCTGCTTGGTCTGAAAATAATTACCCTTACTGAGTACCACATTTTTAATCTTGATTTCTTTTAGTGTTTCTTAAAGCCCTAAAGTTGCCACTTGAAATGACTTTAGTTTTGTGCCATGTCTGTGATCTGCTTTTTTTCAACAACATTCAACAACTGAATGAACATCCTCCGAGCCCGGTGATTCCATAATTTTTGCCAGGGGTTGTAGTAGAATTGGAATAAGGCATTGTAGTTTAACCCTATAAACTGCATTTTATGTCAACCAATGGATTACCATACATACACTACGTTACACTTTTTTTCATCTTAATGTGAATGTGGCCTAATGCTAATAGCATTCATCCAAAGATATTCAACCACTATCCTTCATGTAATAGAAAGCCAATGGCCTCGGGTTTTTGAGAAACTGTGAGGTACTACTATGTATATGTGATTGGAAAATATTGCCAGCTTCCTCTTTCAATACCACAATCAATCAGAGAAAGATTTTAAAATTGAAAATATAAATAAATTAAAACTAAAACAAAACGGGTATTGAATATGCCAACTTGACTTTAAAATGTGTTATCAGTTAGTTCTTTTGCTTACTGGATGAAACATCCCTGGCGGCGTGCTTGCATAGTGCACCACCTCCCAATACTCAAGACCGCAATCTTAACTGTCAGTCCAGCCTGCAAATCTTGCTCCAGTTCTTGCTGTGTTCTTTTCTCTTGACTGACTGCTTAGGGCGGCGGCCCGATTACTTCCTGATTCTTATAGCTGCTGTGGGCGCACCCCTAATGCGTCTCCAGCCTATTGCTATGAGTCTCTGGATATTTAAACCCCCTCCACCCAGTAGGAGGTGCCTGAGCATCACCTTCACTCAGTTTGTCTTTGCAACTGTATTGCCAGGTCCTGTCCTGTTATCGCTGACTTCTAGTCTATTTCCGCCACTCTGGGGGCTGCATTCCCAGACCTGTTATCTGTGACTTCTTGTCCGTCTCCGCCATCTCTGGGGGCTGCATACTCAGACCTGTTATCTGTGACTTCTAGTCTGTTTCCGCCACTCTGGGGGCTGTATTCCCAGGTTCGTTTTTGTATCTCATTGCAGTAGCAGTTCCTGTTTGAACTGTGTCCTAGCCTGTTACCTGTTTATCTCTATGTCCGTACCTTCCCTTTTCCTGCAGTATCTGAACCTGCACCTAACTCCAACTCGTTGTCTCTGTACTTGTGTTTGTGAGTTTTGTGTCCACTCGCTACTTCATAGTAAGTACCTTTGTGTATCTGGTTCTGCTTGTCCCTTTTCCCTTCCTCCGTATCTTCTTGTATTTTCCAGTCTGTTCCATGTGAACAGAGCCCTGTCCTCTCTGCCTTGTCCACCGCACCTGCGGTTTCGCTCCGCTCTGTCTTGTCCACTGCTCCGGCGGTTTCTCTCTGCTCTGACTTGCCCACCGCTCCGGTGGTTCCCCTCTGCTCTGCCTTACCCACCGCTCCGGCGGTTTGTCTCTGCTCTGACTTGCCCACCGCTTCGGTGGCTTCCCTCTGCTCTGCCTTACCCACTGCTCCAGCGGCTTCCCTCTGCTCTGACTTGCCCACCGCTCCGGCGGTTCCCCTCTGCTCTGCCTTACCCACCGCTCCGGCGGTTTCTCTCTGCTCTGACTTGCCTACCGCTCCGGCAGCTTCCCTCTGCTCTGCCTTACCCACCGCACCGGCAGCTTCCCTCTGCTCTGACTTGCCCACCGCTCCGGCGGCTTCTCTCTGCTCTGCCTTGCTCACCGCACCGGCGGTTTCTTTCTGCTCTGACTTGCCCACCGCTCCGGCGGCTTTTCTCTGCTCTGCCTTGCCCACTGCTCCAGCGGTTTCTCTCTGCTCTGCCTTGCCCACTGCTCCGGCGGCTTCTCTCTACTCTGCTTGTCTACCGCATCTGCTCCTCTATACCTGTCTCCCAGTCTGTACTGGACCCTATCCAGCCTGCACTCCAACCTGCTAGTACCTCCCGGTCTGCACTCCAGCCGTGCTTGCCAGTATCTCCCTGTCTGCATACCAGCCATGCTTGCCAGTGCCCACCTGTCTGCATACCAGCCGTGCTTGCCAGTGCCCACCTGTCTGCATACCAGCCGTGCTTGCCAGTGCCCACCTGCCTGCATACCAGCCGTACTCGCCAATACCCACCTGTCTGCATACCAGCCGTACTTGCCAATACCCACCTGACTGTATGCCAGTCTAACCTGCCTGTTCCTGCATTCCCAGGTGTGGGTCAACAACTGTGACCGGGGTCTGACCTGGAGTCGCACCTGGTCCCTCTGCTTGGTTCCTCCTTGGTCCACGGAGTCGACTAAGCCGCCGTGCGACCTTGGTCGGATCGGGTTGATACTTAGTTACGCCCCTCCAGGCACTCCTCGGTTCATGGTACAGTGGGATCACTAATCACGCTCACGCTAGTCAGTCCGGGCGCGAGCGTAACAGTTTGCTCAGGCCATGGTTCGCATTGAGCCCCACGGCCTTTCGCTCTCAGAGACATTTTGAATCCTTGTCTGGCGAATACGTGCACCAAGAAAATTTTTTACTCAAGCTATGGCCCAGTCGATTTATGCACCAGTCCAAATGGATCTATCAGCACTCGTTCCTGCAAATCCACCACGGTACTATGGGGATCCAAAACGAAGCCGTGCATTTGTGGAGCAATGAATGCAGCATTTCAAGTTCTATGCTCACTATTTTTCCTCTGATCGGGCTAAACTAGCATTCAAGATGTCTTACCTAGCGGGTGATGCCTTGAAATGGATCACCCCTCTATGGGAAGCATGGGATCCTATCATCTTTGACCTGCAGGCCTTCCTGGTGGCCTTTCTAATGGTCTTCGATGACCCTAATACTGAAGCTTCTGCTAAAGCTTCCCTTCCCAATATCATGGAGCAGCCCCGATGGGTAATGTGTGTAGGTAGCCTACCAGTCCTCCAGCCCGAAGAGACTGCTGCCCACCCAGAATCCACACAAGATGACTATGCTCCACAGAATACTTCTCTTTCCAACCTCAAGAGGCAGTCCAGACGTGCAAGGTGTAGAGGTAAACCGTCACGCCAGGTTCTGTCCTCCCAAAGACCTACTGTTCCCCAGCCTGTAGAGGCAGCTTTCCGCACAGAATCCATGAAGGATGTCTATGTTCGTCAGGCAAAGCAGAAGCCAGAACTCAGTCACAAAATCGGATTGCGGTCCCGCTGCAGTGGTCTGGGACTCCCTGACGGTCTTTGTCCAGCGAAGGTTGGAGAATCCCAAGACATTAGGCCTGTAGGAGAGGCTGCCCTTGGCGTTAGTGTTTCCTTTCCACATATGACCATGACTGTCTCCATGGCAAGTGAAAGCCTCAGATTAACTGGAAGTTTCGGGCTTAAAGCCTTGAAGAGTCGGTGTCTGATTCCCGTCCGACAACTCCAGAAGCCGGTTTGGGCATTGTCTGCAGAAGTACGAGCCCTACTCAGAAACAGTCAAAATATGTCTGTACAAATTAAGCTCCAGATTGGAGCATTACATATGAAGAAGTTTACATTCCAGGTGCTGACTGGCTTACCCACAGATCGTCCAGAGCCGAGAGATCTAGTGCCCGCTCAGGTCTGGAGATCCTGCATGGTGTATCCTGGGGGACTGCTAAGGTACAAGGGGTGTCCAGTCCCCATATCTTCAGGACAGTCAGCAGTTTCTTCTTCTTCTTCTTCACCAGATCTGTTAGTCGCTGACTCGCTGTGCGCTGAAGTCTCCGAAGGAAGAGAAGCGGAGACGTTGTCCCCACACAGTCTTGACGATTGTACCAATGATCTGGCTTCAGGTACCGTCCCGCCTTACAGACAAATCATCTCTGAAACCAGTCTGAAGATGGTCCTAAAGCAAGGACCCTCCGTCTCTAGTAAATCTGGTCCTACGTCCATCAAGGCGGTGTTTACCCCCGAGCCTCTGCACCCCTCCAACCAGGCAGAGGACCTCCAGTTGTCTCCTGAATCCTCTGGGGTGCTACCTGATAACAAAGGGAGAGAGACTTTCATACACCCTGTACCTGGTACTTCGCCCACTTCATCCAGTAAGCTTGGCGAAGTGTACATCGAAGCAGTGATTAGCCCCGAGCCTCTGCACCGCTCCAACCAGGTGGAGGACCTCCAGTTGTCTCCTGAATTCCCCAAGGTGCTACCTGTT
The DNA here is from genome assembly GCF_046119375.1 of Phyllobates terribilis. Classification (NCBI taxonomy): domain Eukaryota; kingdom Metazoa; phylum Chordata; class Amphibia; order Anura; family Dendrobatidae; genus Phyllobates; species Phyllobates terribilis. The sequence goes on along the minus strand of NW_027362768.1, from coordinate 288,619,875 downwards.
AAACGGAGAGAGACTTTCCTACACCCAGTACCTGGTACGCCGCCCACTTCATCCAGTAAGCTGGGCAAAGTGTACAGCGAAGCAGTGATTAGCCCCGAGTCTCTGCACCCCTCCAACCAGGCGGAGGACCTCCAGTTGTCTCCTGAATTCCCCAGGGTGCTCCCTGTTAAACAGAGAGAGACTTTCCTACACTCGGTACCTGGTACGCCGCCCACTTCATCCAGTAAGCTTGGCAAAATGTACTTCGAAGCAGTGATTACCCCCGAGTCTCTGCATCCCTCCAACCAGGCGGAGGACCTCCAGTTGTCTCCTGAATTTCCCAGGGTGCTACCTGATAAACGGAGCGAGACTTTCCTACACCCGGTGCCTGGTACACCGCCCACTTCATCCAGTAAGCTTGGCAAAGTGAACGTCAAGGCCATGGTTACCCCCGAGTCTCTGCACCCCTCCAACCAAGCCGAGGACCTCCAGTTGTCTCCTGAATCCACCAGGGTGCTACCTGATAACAAACGGAGAGAGACTTTCCTGTGTGCTGTTCCTGGTACTTCACCCACTTCATCTGTTGCTGAGGATGGCTTGATAGGAGGAAGCATCCTAGTCACCAAGATGATGAGATCAGTTTAGTTTCCTCTAATGTACAGAAGAGGTAATCCTTTTGAAGAGAAGGATTGGCCTCCAAATGCTTGGCAGAAGACCCTTGCAGGCTTGAAGAAGACGGGGCGTAAAGGGGGGGGGTACTGTAACATCCCTGGTGGCGTGCTTGCATAGTGCACCACCACCCACTACGCAAGACCGCAATCTTACCTGTCAGTCCAGCCTGCAAATCTTTCTCCAGTTCTTTCTGTGTGCTTTTCTCTTGACTGACTGCTTAGGGCGGCGGCCCGGTTACTTCCTGAATCTTATAGCTGCTGTGGGCGCACCCCTAATGCGTCTCCAGCCTATTGCTATGAGTCTCTGGATATTTAAACCCCCTCCACCTAGTAGGAGGTGCCTGAGCATCACCTTCACTCAGTTTGTCTTTGCAACTGTATTGCCAGGTCCTGTCCTGTTATCTCTGACTTCTAGTCTGTTTCCGCCACTCTGGGGGCTGCATTCCCAGACCTGTTATCTGTGACTTCTTGTCTATCTCCGCCATCTCTGGGGGCTGCATACCCAGACCTGTTATCTGTGACTTCTAGTCTGTTTCCGCCACTCCGGGGGCTGTATTCCCAGGTTCGTTCTTGTATCTCATTGCAGTAGCAGTTCCTGTCTGAACTGTGTCCTAGCCTGTTCCCTGTTTATCTCTATGTCCGTACCTTCCCTTTTCCTGCAGTATCTGAACCTGTACCTAACTCCAACTCGTTTTTTCTCTGTACTTGTGCTTGTGAGTTTTGTGTCCACTCGCTACTCATAGTAAGTACCTTGTGTGTATCTGGTTCTGCTTGTCCCTTTTACCTTCCTCCGTATCTTCTTGTATTTTCCAGTCTGTTCCATGTGAACAGAGCCCTGTCCTCTCTGCCTTGTCCACCGCACCTGCGGTTTCGCTCCGCTCTGTCTTGCCCACTGCTCCGGCGCTTTCTCTCTGCTCTGACTTGCCCACCGCTCCGGCGGTTCCCCTCTGCTCTGCCTTACCCACCGCTCCGGCGGTTCCCCTCTGCTCTGCCTTACCCACCGCTCCGGCGGCTTCCCTCTGCTCTGACTTGCCCACCGCTCCGGCGGTTCCCCTCTGCTCTGCCTTACCCACCGCACTGGCGGTTTCCCTCTGCTCTGACTTGCCCACCGCTCCGGCGGCTTCCCTCTGCTCTGCCTTACCCACCGCTCCGGTGGTTTCTCTCTGCTCTGACTTGCCCACCACTCCGGCGGCTTCCCTCTGCTCTGCCTTACCCACTGCTCCGGCGGCTTCCCTCTGCTCTGACTTGCCCACCACTCCGGCGGCTTCTCTCTGCTCTGCCTTGCCTACTGCTCCGGCGGTTTCTCTCTGCTCTGCCTTGCCCACCGCTCCGGCGGCTTCTCTCTGCTCTGCCTTGCCCACCGCTCTGGCGGTTTCTCTCTGCTCTGCCTTGCCCACCGCTCCGGTGGCTTCTCTCTACTCTGCTTGTCTACCTCATCTGCTGCTCTGTACCTGTCTCCCAGTCTGTACTGGACCCGATCCAGCCTGCACTCCAACCTGCTAGTACCTCCCGGTCTGCACTCCAGCCGTGCTTGCCAGTATCTCCCTGTCTGCATACCAGCTGTGCTTGCCAGTGCCCACCTGTCTGCATACCAGCCGTGCTTGCCAGTGCCCACCTGTCTGCATACCAGCCGTGCTTGCCAGTACCCACCTGTCTGCATACCAGCCGTACTTGCCAATACCCACCTGCCTGTATGCCAGTCTAACCTGCCTGTTCCTGCATTCCTCGGTGTGCGTCAACAACTGTGACCGGGGTCTGACCTGGAGTCGCACCTGGTCCCTCTGCTCGGTTCCTCCTTGGTCCACGGAGTCGACTAAACAGCCGTGCGACCTTGGTCGGATCGGGTTGATACTTAGTTACGCCCCTCAAGGCACTCCTCGGTTCATGGTACAGTGGGATCACTAATCACGCTCACGCCAGTCAGTCCGGGCGTGAGCGTAACACTGGACCTAACTTATAATGGTCAGCAAGTTTCATCATACTGCAAACTACTGTCCTAAAAATAAAGCCCAACACATTATATACACTGAATATAAAAATGTACACATCCCAGTTAAAATACAATTTTTTTCATTTAAGAAAATCATACCAAAAATAATTATTTCACAACTTATTTCACTTTTAGTGTCACCCACAATCTGTACAAATCCGTTTTGAAATATATTTGCAATGTACTGTAACATAGTATGTTAAGTGTGATCACCCTCTTGGCGATTCAGTTGTGTTCAAAATTAGCCAATCACATTTACACTGATGTTACGCAGTAGTCAGTAAACAGCTGCCATCATTTACAGTTATTCTGATTAACCCTATATATAATTTAACTGTTTTATTAGGATTTTCCTGATATTTTTTCTTAGTTTCATTTTACAGCGAAAGCCATGCTCTATGAACAGCTTACAACACAGTAAAGGGATCTCATTGTTGAAAGTTATCAGTCAGGAGAAGGGTACAAATTTCTTTACAAGGCATTAGATAAACCATAGAGCACTGCGAAGACGGTCATCAAATAGTGGCTTAAATTTGGAACAACCGTGACATTACCTAGAACTGGATGTCCCTCAAAAATTGATGGATAGAAAAGAAGAAAATTGGTACAGGATGCTGTCATGATTACTACAGCAACATTAAAAGAGCTGCAGGAATTTCTGGCAAGTACTGGTTGTGTACTGCATGTGACAACAATCTCCCATATTCTTCTTCACATTTCTGGCCTGTGGGGTAAGGTGGCAAGAAGGAAATATATCTAAACCTGGCTATGTTTTCACAAAACCTACATCAATTCTGCCAAAAGCATTTGAGAAAATATGCTATGGTCTGATGAGACCAAGGTTGAACGTTTTGGCCATAATACCAAAAAGTATGTTTGGTGCAAAGCCAACACTGCACATCACCAAAAGACCAAAAGAACACCATACCCAAAGTGAAAGCATGGTGGAGGCAGCATTGTGCTTTTGGATTGTTTTTCAGCAAGCTGGAACTGGGGCTTTAGTCAAGGTGGTGGGAATTATGAACAGTTCCAAATATCAGTCAATTTTGCAACAAAATTTTCAGGCCTCTGCTAAAAAGTTGAAGATAAAGAGGAATTTCACCTCTCAGCATGATAATGACCCTAATCACTCCTTCAAACCCACAAAAGAATTGGTTCGCCAGAAGAAGATCAAAGTTTTGGAATAGCCCAGCCAGGACCCAGACCAGAATACTAGTTGACCTGAAGAGGGTTATACACAGTAGATTCCCTAGCAACATGACAGATTTGTAGCTACTGCAAGAAAGAGTGGGCACAAATTGCCAATCCTAGATGTGCCATGCTGATAATCTCCTACCCAAAAAGACTGAATGCTTTCATTAATTTGAAAGAGTACTTCAACAAAGTATTAGCTTATGGGTGTGTATATTTATGCAACCACATTATTTTAGTTCTTTATTTTTCTTTTTACACTCCAAAAGATTTTAGTTTATTTTTCAATTGAATTGTACAGATTATGGGTGACATTAAATAAAAATGTATACTTTATTCTGTTCTTTCTCAAGAAGCTATGTGTGTTTTAATTCTTGGTATATTATTTCCTATTCTTTAGAAGTTGAATCCGAATGAGTTAAGCAGAAACCTGTAGAATAAAAAAATGCAAAAGGATAGGTAGAAAGCAACATCAAAAAAATGCTGTGCAGAAAAGATTTGTTGGGAATTTAAGCAAGAGATGTTACAATGTAAAAGCTTAGTTTTTGAAACACATTGTGCTTGTGTATAAAATACTTCTCCAAAGAAAGTAGTCCCATAAAGCAATACTGTGTATATAATAGACAACTGAACATTCCTAGTAATGTGTATTAAATTTCATGTGGAATTTCCCTTTAAAGAAACTGGTCCAACAGAAAAATATTGCCACAAGGTAAGTGCAGCATCTGCATATTTTTGGCATGATGTAAGTCCAGAAAATCACTGTCACATTATGAATATTTGCTATAAGCATAACTCTAACTGTGCATAATATTGGCAGCTTGGCTTGTGAGTTAAAATAAATACTTTTAAAGGGGTATTCTGTAGTTTAGAAGTTATCTCCTATCCTTTGGATAGCGCATAACTTCCTGATCATTGGAGGTCCGACTGCTTGGACCCTCACTGATCCTGAGGACCAGGGCCTTTTGTGAATGGAGCTGTGGTAGACCATGTGCATTGCTCCTCCATTCATTATTATGGGAGTGCCAAAGACCATCCGAATGCTGCCTCAGCTATCTTTGAGAATGAATGGAGCGGCACTGTCCATGATTGACCAACCATGATTCATTCACGCAGGTTCTCAGGATTGGTAGGAGTCCCAGTGGTCGGACTCCCAATGATCAGGAAGTTATCCCCTATCCCATAGAAAAGTGAGAATACCCCTTCAACGCTATTGTTATGGAGGATATGGATTTGATCAATCATAATATGACATCCCTGCACTTCTGGCAGCTTCTCCTGTGTATAGATAAATTAAACTAGCGAGTAGTTGACAGTTGCAGGAAGGGCAAACTTTGATTGTCTACATCCTTGTTACCAAAGAAGTAAACTGTCACAGGTGTATGAAGTTTGACAGACAGTCATTCTGGATCCGGCTGTAGAAGGTCACTGTGCTTGGCTTTGCAGACGCCTTCTTGATCCTTCCATCTCTGTAGTGTAGCGATATCCTTCTCCTTCTGGGACCTAGCAGTGACCTCCACCTTCTGCTGCTAATTGACACACCCTTGCTGGATGTTTAAATACCTTCAGTCTCTCCAGAGAGTCGCCGGTGATAGCTCTATTTTCCTCTGTCCAGGCCTGAAGTACTAGTAGCTGGCTAGTGTCTTCTTGGAGTTCCCCTTGGAGGATTGTTGGCGTAATCTCTCTGGTGTCTTCTCAAGCTAAGTGTTTTCCCTTGTCTGTTTACCTGTTTGTCTTTACTTGCAGTGGGGGCTGACTAGTGCTCATCCACTCCCTATCTAGGGCCCATCACTAGGGGCAGTCAGGGATTAGGTTTCCTGCTCGGTGATAGGTGCGGAACCTATTTAGGTATGTTAGGGGAGTCAGGGTGATTGTCAGATCTGCCTAGGGGTCTTCATTCCCCCTTTCCCTAGTGTTTGGGTTTCCTGCCCCGATTCCCGTCGTTGTGCACTTGGTTCTTCTCTCACCTTGCGTCACATAATCAATGTAAGTGGAGATAATTGCCCCTAAGGCAGACCGTACATCTCCAATTCAGACCTTACATGGCACAAATGCAATATTTTTCTTGCCATACCTATAATATCCCATGTCAAAACTATCCATGGATATTTCTATGTTTGGGGAACCTAATTGATTCTGAAGTTGCAAGCGTAATGTTTTTCAACAGAAGCAAACCACAGAAATGTAATATCAGCCTGAATTATGGATATTCATGGTCGGTGTGGCTAGGTTGGAAAAAATATGCTTGGAAACATGGCGGTCATTTTATTCCACTGTGCATATGATTAGCCATCCTCCTCTTAGGTCAGCAGAGGGAGTGGTGAGGGGCCTGGATAAGACCCTATATGACACCTCATCAAGAGAAACTCATGGTCAGATACCAGGAGGATGACATGTATTATAAACCTGCCCTAATTTATGCAGTGACCTCTCTGCCCAAAGATCTACCTCATAAGATGTTTCCGTATTTAGCCCTTTTTATTTTATCCTGTTTTGCTTGTATGTGTGTCTTTTTATTATTTCATCTATTGTAACTCTTTTAAGCACTGTACCTTATTTTTCATATATTAAATCTAAAATTTAGTAACTTTGTTCCTTGCTGTTCTAAACGTACCCACAACCTCAAAGAGGGAAAGCTTAGCCTGGTTGAGTAACGCTGTGTATGCCAGAATGCAAGAATAATGCCTATCAGGTGATTGGTGGAATCTGGGTGGCTTGTGTGCTACTGTATTATTCAATGCAGTTGTCTTGCTGGCCTATCAAAACGGCAGGTAGTGGCAGGGAAGAGTGTGGTGTGGCTGTGTGAACTGGCTGAGGGCTGCACTTAGCTCATTGTCAGCCTATTGTAATAGCCGACTGGGCAAGTGTGTGAGAAGCTGAGTCACCCATTACAGGTGCATCTTAGTCTGTGCATGACAACTTTGATCTCACAAAGCTTTTTGGGGCTTTTTTTTTTTAGCAGATCCTCTCCAAAATCACTTGGAAAACTTTTCCAATTCATTTTATGAGAAATCCATTTTGCTGTTCATATAATTTTTTTTTTACATAAGACATACATCTTGAAGTACATCCTGATGGAATCTGCACCAAACTAGGCACTATCAAATCATAATATTGCGAAAAACACTTTGGGAAAAACATTCTTCCAAAACTCTCCAATAGCTCATAAAACCATATTCAGGAAACGTTTCAGGAAAGTACAAACTCCTTCAAAATTTCCCCAAAAAAGAGCATTTTGTGAAGCTTGACTTGAAAAAGTCATTGTTTTTAAATGCCTTATAAGTTCTAGGTGAACATACATTAGGTGTGGATTCCAATAAAGATCCACTTTAACAAAGTGATATGCCCTTTTTTTTTTACTACCAATTGTTGTTTAATACATCTTCAGGAAAAAAAAATGATCAGAAAACTCATATAACCAGCTAGGTGGATTTCCCATAGCAATTAATAAGAAGAGTTTTCCAAGCGTCTTTTTTTTTTTTGCAGGAGAATTTTAAAACTCTAAAAACTGCGCAAAAAGTTCTGTGTGAATTCTGCCTAAGAATTTGCTACCTATTACATGCCTGAAATCACCTTTTGTGTGCATGACTGGCACTCTGAGGACTCCTGTTGCAGACACTGATGGTTTATCTGTGACTGCATATTTAGCATCCAAAGCTGATTCACTGATGGGGAATTTCATGCAGTTTTCTGATAATGTGAGGTACTGTTGGGGGTGTCTAAAGCACTGATCTTACTCAATACTGTACCCAAAGTTTCCTAATCAAAGTAAAAAAACCCCACAATTTTGCCATGCTTTTGTAACGTGGTGCGGGACAGTAGCCGTGGGCAAGGTACTCGTCTCGTGCGCCCCGGCATGTTACATGAAAGTGGGGGTCCTGGCTGGGTATGTGGACTTGTATCGTAGTGGCCAGTGCAGGCCGCATATAACCGATGACGCTGGTTTGCCAGGACCAGATGTTAACCAGTTCATGAAATGAGGCCATCATTTAAAATTAAACTTCTTTGTACTGAAGAATAACTTGATATGAAATATATACAGCAGATAGGCATTTATCTTCAAGGCTGTTTCTTTAGCCACAAGCGACATGAACACACACATCTCCCTTTTCCTTGAAAACACTCTATCTTCTTCACTTACTTCCTCTACTCTTTGCACAGCCCAGCACATTATCTTGGGAGCTACTGTTTTCCTCTATGGGGACCGCACGGGTCAAGGTGTACCGCTACGTCCCCTCTTCATCTGTTGGGAGCGCACGGGTTGATGTGTAATGCTACAGCCCTTTTTCCTCTGTGGGGAACGCACGAGTCGAGGTGTTACGCTACAGTCCCTTTTTCTCTGTGGGGAACGCACGAGTCGAGGTGTTATGCTACAGTCCCTTTTTCTCTGTGGGGACTGCACGGGTCGAGGTGTTACGCTACAGTCCCTTTTCCTCTGTGGGGACTGTACGGGTCGAGGTGTTGCGCTATGGCCCCTCACAGATGCTCTCAGTTTCCAGTCCACAAGAGTCATAGACTCCATCCTGTAGCAACGCCTCCTGTGATTTGTCCGTAGGAGAGGATGAGTCCCAATATGGCTACACTTGACTTTCTTTAGTGTAGATGCTTAGTAGCTACAATGTTATATGTATTCTCTTCCTTTTGCTTTCCTTTATTTTTGCCTTCCGTTACCTCTCTGACGAAGACTTGGTACCGTCCTGCTAGGCTTCCTGCCCCAGGCCCCAATATTCTCTCTCACTCTCTCTGCCCAGATTCTGAACTGCTACTCGCTTCTCTTCTCTGCAATCTCTTCTCTTACAGGCTCTTACTATCTGCTCCAGTAGTTCCTCTCTTGCCACAAGGAAACCCACTGCACGCAGCACTGCTCACACTAGACCTGAGGTCTTTACTCTGCACACTCTGGGCTCTTTCTGACTGCCAGGAAGTGCTTTCTGATCCTGCAGCATAATCCCTCCCTCTCTGGGCTAAACCCTGGGCTTAACTCTACTTTACCCTACTCACTGTCTGGTGCTGGGCAGACTATAACAACATTATAGCCACCTTGTGGCCATTATACTTAAAAGGGTTTTCCCACGAACAAAAGTTAATTTTAATCAGTAGATCTTTGAATAATAATAACTTCCATATTTGGATGTGTTTAAATAAAATGTTCCTGTGCTGAGATAATCTTATAAATGTGCCCCTGCTGTGTACTGTGTAATGGCTGTGTCCAGGGTCGGACTGGGGTGTCTGGGGCCCACAGGAGGAATTGATCCTAGGGGCCCACCCTACATCTATGTGCAAATACCTGTTATCCGTTATCCCTGTTATAGTGGAGCGTCAACTGTGAATCACAGGAGGCTCCTACACATCTACTGTGCACCGCTATAACTGGGATGTACAATTACGGAAGTTTACATTACAGGGGTTCTTTGATGAAAACCAATTATCACCGAATCACAGGTTAGGCAGGAGATATTTTATTGATCGGTGTAATCTGACCATTGAAAACCACACCAATCAGAAGAATGTGGAACTTTTATACCTGACAGGGCACTTTTATCCCCATTTTAAAATGCAGCAGCAGGTGGGACATCTGACCGCAGCCTCATTCATTCTCTTCGGGGCTTCCAGAAAAAAACAGGAACAGCCACTGAGGGAATGAATGGATCAGTGGTCAAGTCGCACATGAGCTCCAGTCTAATGGGGATAAAAACTCCACATTCTGCAGATAGGTGCAGGTCCCAGCATTCAGACCCCCACTAATCAATAACTTATCCTTAGGTCACGTTCACACGTTCAGTATTTTACATCACTTATTTGTAAGCCAAAACCAGGAGTGGATCAGAAGAATAGTATAATAGAATATAATGTAGTATAATAGAATAATAGTATAATAGAATAGAATAGTATAGAATAGTATAATAGAATATAATGTAATGAATCAGAGGAATAGTATAATAGAAACACGTCACCACTTCTGTATTTATCACCCACTCCTGGTTTTGGCTTCCAAATACTGATGTAAAGTATGGACCAAATACTGAATGTGTGAACGTGACCTTAGGATAGGCGATTACTTGTTTTCACTGGAGAACCTCTCTAAGTGCATATTTGCTACTGTGTAATAGACACAGGACAGGGAGGGGTTAAACGTCAAAGCAATTAATCTCTATTGGAAATAAAGAATCTTCCTCTTATTGATATCAGAGAGAACAAATGGCCTCCATACACAACACAATCCACTATACCAAGACCAATACCACCACATACAAGGGACACATACCATCACACCATGACCAGATCACATATTACCACCACATAGTGACCGAATAATACCACATACAAGGAATAAATATCGCCACACCATGACCAGACCACATATTACCACCACATAGTGACCGAATAATACCACATACAAGGAACAAATACCACCATACTATGACCAGACCACATGTTACCATTACATAGTCAACAAATAATACTACAATAAGGATCATGAATAAAAAACACAATACTAATAACACAAATATTACCACTGGTGATATTATACACAGGAGCTCTGTATATAATGTCAGTGTACAGGTAATACAGGGATCACCAATTACATTATACACAGGAGCTCTGTATACAGTGTATAGTGTACAGGTAATACAGGGATCACCAATGACATTATACACAGGAGCTCTGTATACATTGTATAGTGTGCATTTACATGTCCTTCATCTTCGCTTTTCTTTTTCATCCGGCACAGACGGCCATCACTTCTTCCATCCAGGACTTGACGCTGCAGAGAATAACACACAGTTATCAATAGCTGATCACTTCTAGAGCACATTCCACACTTATTCCCTGATTTCTACACGACACCAGATGCAGAAAAAAGCGACATAGTGCCGCCCAGCACAGTAACAGAACCCCCCTTTTGTTACTCCCCCATGGAGAACAGTATCCTCAAAAATAAATTATATTACAGCAGTAATGTTCCCTACAGTAATTATATCCCCATTTGCCACCATAAACTAATAATACCTCATCCTGGCCCCCATACTGTAATTGTCACCCATCCTGGTCCCCTTTATTTAATAATATCCCCCATCCTAGGCTCCCATGTATCCGCCCCCCCTCCATCCTGGGCCTGCATGTATCCCCCCCACCCATCCTGGGCCTGTACGTATCACCCCCCATCATGGGCCCCCATGTATCATCCTCTCCCCCCCCTCCATCATGGGCCCCTATGAGTGATCCACTCTCTCGCCCCCCGTTCATCATGGGCCCCTATGTGTGATCCGCTCTCTCGTCCCCCCTCCATCATGAGCCCCTATGTGTGATCCGCTCTCCCCCCCTTCCATCATGGGCCCCTATGTGTCATACCCCTCCCTCCATCATGGGCCCCTATGTGTCATATCCCCCCCCTCCATCGGGCCCCTACATGTCATTCCCCCCCTCCATCATAAGCCCCTACGTGTCACCCCCCCCCCATCATGGGCCCCTATGTGTCATATCCCCCCCTCCATCATGGACCCCGGTGTGTCATATCCCCCCCCTCCATCATGGGCCCCTGTGTATCATATCCCACCCTCCATCATGGGCCCCTATCGGTCATATCCCCCCCTCCATCATGGCCCCCTATGTGTCATCTCCCCCCCTCCATCATAGGCCCCTGTGTGTAATATCCCCCCTCCATCATGGGCCCCTGTGTGCCATCCCCCCTCCATCATGGGCCCCTGTGTGCCATATCCCCACCTCCATCCTGGGCCCCTGTGTGCCATATCCCCCCCTCCATCATGGACCCCTGTGTGTCATATCCCCTCCTCCATCATGGGCCCCTGTGTGTCATATCCCCTCCTCCATCATGGGCCCCTGTGTGTCATATCCCCTCTCTATCATGGGCCCCTGTGTGTCATATCCCCTCTCTATCATGGGCCCCTGTGTGTCATATCCCCACCCTCCATCATGGGCCCCTGTGTGTCATATCCCCCCTCCCCCTCCATCATGGGCCCCTGTGTGTCATATCTCCCCTCCCCCTCCATCATGGGCCCCTATGTGTCATATCCCCACCCTCCATCGTGGGCCCCTATGTGTCATATCCCCCCCTCCATCATGGGCCCCTGTGTGTCATATCCCGTCCCCTCCATTATGGGCCTCTATGTGCCATCCGCCCCCCCCCCCCCATTCATATAGGAGAAAAAAAAGCTTCTTACCTTCCTGCGCTCCCCCGGTGTCCTCTACAGCTTCATAACGGCGTGGACGCGTGGTCTGCAACAGGGCAGCCGATCCATCGGAGGCCGCGCTCTGTCAGCAGTCCGCCGGCCAGAGGGCATCTCCACATCGCTGCTATGTGCTGCGCACTGTGTGTGTGTGTGTGGGGGGGGATGGACGGAAGGGATTTCACCATTTCACCACACTTAGAATTTTTTTCCCATTTTCCAGTGCATGTGATAGTAAAATGAATAGTGTCATTCGAAACTTTAACTCGCCACGCAAGAAAACAAACTCACATATAGCTATGTCAAAAAAAAAAAAAGTCATGGCTCATGCAAGAGGGGGAGGAAAAAAACGAAAGAGCAAAAATGGAAAATCGGGAAGTGGTTAACAAGGTGATTGCCAAAATAAAAAAATGATGTCTGAATGAGGCATAAAGGGGTTTTCCCACAAAGGAAAGTTGATTTTAATCAATAGATCTTGGAATAATAATAGCTTCCCTTCCTCCTGGGCGGGAACAAAAGAGTATACAGACATTACAGTACGGGATCATAGCTGATTCTTTCACTGAAGTAAAACATTGTTTAAAAACAGGCAGTGAAATGCTTTATCTCACAGAAAGAATCAGCTGTGATCTCCTGCTGTCCTGTCTGTATACTCTTTTGCTTCCTCCCCTGACCAGGAGCTGTGGTATGATCAGACCATGTTCCTGCACGTTCAGACACAGCCATTACACAGTGCACAGCAGGGGCACATTTATAAGATTATCTCAGCACAGGAACATTTTATTTAAACACATCCAATTGTGGAAGTTATTATTATTCCATGATCTATTGATTAAAATGTACTTTTGTTTGTGGGAAAACCCCTTTAACATCACATAACATTACATATCACACAGTATACACTAAACATTACACAGTACAACATTATATGAAGGCTTCTCAAGGGGTGTGGGCAACGTGCCCATCCCCCTACACTTTGCCCACAGAGATCCAAGCAATGGCAACCTACAAAGTACACGTCATATTGTGCCCATATAGTACTAAACTGTGTGATAAATAGAACATTAGTGCCCACACAATGCCTTTTTGTCCTTAAAGAGTGTCATATGTGGCCAACATATAGTCCACACAACCTATGGGACTGTGGAGAAATAGTAGAATTGGGATAAGAAATTGTTGTTTAACCTTCTAATCTCCTTTTTGTAACAATTATGGGTTTCCAAAAATTATTTCCATGAAAAAAAATTTCCATCTCGATGCACAGATACTATGTGTTCTTAATATAAGACTGTCAGCCCTTTAATTATTATTATTTGTTATTATAGCGCCATTCATTCCATAGTGCTTTAATACTCACATGTTGGGTCCCCGAGGCACAAAGGTATAAACACGGGTGATGTACATCAATGTTGATTCATCCTTAAGTTCTCTGACATTTGCTTTTTTATTTCTTAATGCTGAAGGTGAATTTAAAATCCTTTAAAAAAAAAATATGATAAATCTATTTATATAGTAAAACTCCCGCTCTGCCCTCTTTTTATAACTATCTGTTAAATATGTATGTCCCCTCGAACAATGACTTTTCACATTTCCAGGCTGAATGCCTGCAGAGAGCGCGGCTGCTTCTCCCATTCTGCGGGGTCAAGGTGTTCTGTCTCACATGCTACTTCCTAACACTTAGGACCATAGTGTGTTATAGTGAAGGGTTGCCATGGCGACCATCCCCGGTAGGAACGATCAAATGTAAGGCAGTCAGGAACAGAAACCATCCATCTGATTTTTTTTTCTTTCTTTTGTGTTTTAGAAATTTCCTCAAACTCCTAAATAAATGTTACATATTTTAGGCAACTTTCATCCAAGGCAGGAAATTACCTATTATCACAGAGGAACAATCCGCTTCTGGTAGAAGAGATATTGCTTATTTTCACTGAGTAATGTAGGGTGCACATGTATAAAACCCATGTGCCTGATTCTAAGGGTTTGTGTCATGGCCGTATTTTCTGTCCAAGTGCGATCCGACAAAACATCGGATCACACTCGGACCAATGTTATTCTATGGGGCCGTGCACATGTCTGATTTTTTTCTCGGACAGAGTTTTTCCCAGAAAAAAAATCGCAGCATGCACAATTTGCATCCGATATTCGTATCACACTCGGCCATATAAGTCAGTGAGTGCGTGGAAAACATCAGACTGCACTCGGATGACATCTGAGAGCAGTCCTATTTCCACAGACTGACAGAATGGAGAAATTTTTTTCCATCTCCTCATCCGAGATAATCGGATCACACTATGACAGAATATACGCCCATTTCACCCTAGCCTCATACTAATCACTTTCACTTATTTGGTTGTAAGCACTACCATTTCAGCCTTTAGGTTGCTCTACATACAGCACTTAAAGAAACCCAAAACCTGACGTTTATATCCCTTTTGCTAGTGCATTTTTTAGGTGGCGGGGGGAGAGCATTGTGTTGTGTGGAGGACCATGGGGGTGCATTATACTCTATGGAGGACCATGGGGGTGCATAATACTGTATGGAGTACCATGAGGGTGCATAATCTTGTATGGAGGACCATGGGGGTGCATTATATTGTGTGGATGACCATGGGGGTGTATTATATTGTGTGGATGACCATGGGGGTGTATTATACTGTATGACTGTATGGAGGACCATGGGGGTGCATTATACTGTATGGAGGACCATTGGGGTCCATTATACTCTATGGAGGACCATGGGGGTGCATTATACTGTATGGAAGACCATGGGGTGTGAATTATATTGTGTGGATGACCATGGGGGTGCATTAAACTCTATGACCATGGGGGTGCATTAGGCTGCGTGCCCACGTAGCGTTTTTCAAGCGTATATGCTGCGGAATTTCCGCAGCGTAAATGCTTGTGAAACGCTAGGTAATCCGCTCCCCATGGTCCCCAAGGGGATTCCGCAAGTTCTATGCACATGCTGCGGATTTTTCCGCAGCGTTTATGCTGCGTTCAAAAATCCGCAGCATGTTCATCAATTTTGCATTTCCGCAAGCGGAATTGCCTTGTGCAATGCATTAAAAAACGCAAGGCAATTCCGCATGTGGGAAACGCGATATAAACGCACGAAAAACGCGCAATAAACGCGTGCGGAATTCCGCATGCGTTTTTCCGGGAGAGGACTTGCAGAAATGAAGCAGAAATTTTCTGCTTCATTTCTGCAACGTGGGCACATAGCCTTATACTGTATGGAGGACCATTGGGGTCCATTATACTGTATGGAGGACCATGGGGGTGCATTATACTGTATGGAAGACCATGGGGTGTGCATTATATTGTATGCAGGAGCCAGTAGTGTAGCTACCGGGGGGCAGAGGGGGTGGTGGCCCCGGGCCCCACGCTGTGAGGGGGCCCACCCGGAGCTAAGTTGTGTAACTGTATCCGGCGTGCGCCGTTCCCTCTCCCATCAGTCCCCTCTGAGTCTGACGTCAGTGACGTCATCACTTGGCGCCTGACCCGCTGTGCTGAAGATGTGCGGGTCGGGTGCGGCACTTTTTTTGCCCGGTTGGGGGGGGGGGGGGGCATATTATACTACAGACTCGGCCTATGAGGGGGGCACATTATACTACAGACTCTGCCTATGAGGGGGGGCACATTATACTACAGACTCCGCCTATGAGGGGGGGGCACATTATACTACAGACTCTGCCTATGAGGGAGGGGGGGCACTTTATACAACAGTCACTGCCTATGAGGGGGGATAATTATACTACAGACTCTGCCTATGGGGGGAAACATTATACTACAGATTCTGCCTATGAGGGAGGGGGGGAACATTATACTACAGTCTCTGCCTATGGGGGGGATAATTATACTACAGACTCTGCCTATGGGGGGAAACATTATACTACAGACTCTGCCTATGGGAACGGGGGGAGCATTATAGTACAGACTCTGCCTGTGGGGGGGGGGGATTATACAACAGACTCTGCCCATGGGGGGGGCATTATACTACAGACTCTGCCTATGGGGGGCATTATACTACAGACTCTGCCTACGGGGGGGGATTATACTACAGACTCTGCCTATGGGGGGGCATTATACTATACGTAGGCTATTTGTACAGTGTGGGGATTACAGTTAGGGTTATACAGTGTGGGAGATAATGTGGGGTCTTTGCACAGTGTGGGGGCCAGCTTACAGTGTGGGAGATAATGTGGGCCCTTTGCATAGTGTGGGGACCATCTTACAGTGTGGGAGATAATGTGGGGTCTTTGCACAGTGTGGGGGCCATCATACAGTGTGGGAGATAATGTGGGGTCTTTGTACAGTGTGGGGACCATCATACAGTGTGGGAGATAATGTGGGGTCTTTGCACAGTATGGGGGCCATCATACAGTGTGGGAGATAATGTGGGGTCTTTGTACAGTGAGGGGGCCATCATACAGCTTGGGAGATAATGTGGCGTCTTTGCACAGTGTGGGGGCCATCATACAGTGTGGGAGCCATCATACAGTGTGGGAGATAATGTAGGGTCTTTGCGCAGTGTGGGGGCCATCATACAGTGTGGGAGATAATGTGGAGTTCTTGCACTGTCTGGGGGCCATCATACAGCGTGGGAGATAATGTGGGGTCTTTGCACAGTGTGAGGGCCATCATACAGTGTGGGAGATAATGTGGGGTCTTAGCACAATGTGGGGTCCATCATACAGTGTTGGAACCATCAGTTTGGGGGCTACTAAGAAGTCAGTATACTGCGTGAGGTACTATACAGTGAGGGGGAATTATACTGTGTATAAGAGAGCATCAAACTGTGTAGAGAGGAGGTGTACATGGGGGAGACTCAGGACATTATTAAATCTTAAGTTGCCACTTATTGTTATAGGGGAACTCAGGTTATTATGACTGTCATAGGGGCACACAGAGGGCATTATTACTTTCTAGATGGCATAATGTGGTCACTGTTTTCTAGGACACTTGCACACGGCCTTACTATATTCTAGAGGGTTGTTTTACCATTTAGAGAGCACACAGCAGTTGCAGTAATAGGGACACGTACAGCAGCGGCTCAGTACTGGAGTATCAGCAGGATGAGGGGTTTGTGCAGGTTGGGAATAGATTGGGACGGGGCCTGAAATGTAAGGAGTCAACTCGTTGTTGTGATCTCTGCAGATCTAAGACTCTGAGTCCTGGACGGAGGAGTTGTCGTGTCGGTCTGGGCCAGATGGAAAAGACGGGAAAAGTGAACAATTTAATCAGGAAGAACATCAGCTGTAAGTTACTATATTTAACTGTGCTGTGATCTCTTATATGTTCGTCAGGACTGGCATCTATCAATATATGTCACCATATGGCGGTAGTATCAGTGCTGATCTTTGTATAGAGATTATTTTCAGTAACAGGGCGGTCATCTGCCGAGGTTCCCCTACATCCACTCTCTGGGTGCGCCACCATAGCTGTAATCAGGGTTACCTGCTTAGGGCCCACTCAAAAGTTTCGCCTCCCCCCCCTGAACCAAAACCCTAGCTACGCCTCTGGCAGGAGCTTAGGGGTGCATTATATTGTATGGAGGACCAAGGGGTGTGCATTATATTGTATGAAGGACCATGGGGAGAGCATTTTATTATATGGAAGACCACGGGGAGAGCATTTTGTTATATGGAGGACCATGGAGGGCGCATTATATTCTATGGAGGACCATGGGGAGTGCACTATATTTTATGGAGGACCATGGGGAGTGCATTATAGTATATGGAGGGTTATGGGGGGGCGCATTGTACTATATGGAAGGCTATGTGGGGCCATTATAATATGTGGGGCCATTATAACTGTATGCAAGCAATTATACAGTGAAGGTTTGTGTGGATCCATCATACAGTGTGGGGCCATTATAGTGTATGTAGGCCCATTACAGTGCATGGAGGGCTGTGTGGGGGTCACAGTTGGGGGATCATACTGTGTAGCGGTCACCGTACTGTGCCTTGGGAGTTGAGGTGGGGTACAGTAGGGTCATTATGCTGTGCATGTGGAGGAATGCACCATGGGGGTATCTTACTGTGTTTGGGGGGCACTTTTTTGGTATAATACTTTATGGGGGCAATGAAAGAGGAGTCTGGGACTTCAGCAAGAGGAAAATTACTAAGTAAAGGCTGGAAATTTGTGAGATCTGCTCTTCTGTGACCCTGACAATTATTATTATTTTTTTTTTTTGCGGGGACCCAATTAGAACTTCTGCTATAGGGCCCCATGATTTCTATGTACACCCCTGTGCACAGCAATGTAAAGAAAACATTGCTGTGCACATGTGCAGTGTTTTGTTACTCCTTTTAACTGCTTCACTTTTTTGGGAAGCTTCATTTGGAAGCTGGCCGCTCTTTATAATAGAAGACATGAGAATAAGATATGGATGGCGGATCTGCCACAAAAACGTCTGCAAAACTTCCGCTGGAGCCGCCTCCGGCTTTTTCCTCAAACGACTTTCCTCATATGCACACACCCTAAGGCCACGTTCACACGCTCAGTATTTGGTCAGTATTTTACCTCAGTATTTGTAAGTCAAAACCAGGAGTGGAACAATCAAAGGAAAAGTATAATAGAAACACGTCACCACTTCTGTATTTATCACCTACTCCTGGTTTTATCTTACAAATACTGAGGTAAAAAATTCAACGTGTGAACATGGCCTAATTGACAATTAAAAGACATAAAAAAAACCACAAAAGTGCAACTGAGCAAATTTACCAATATTGTTTAAAAAACAAAACAAAAAAAAAACCTCTTTGTTGCCCAATGAAAACAATCACATTGTGGCATTCATTTTACTAGGGCTGTTTAAAAAAAAAATCAAAGAAAAAAACCTTTTTATCTGCAGTGAGACAATAAAAGGCTGCAGAAAACACTCACACAAAAAATAAATAAAAAGTACAAATGGCAGATATAAGCTAGTCTACATTCAGAAGATGTGATCAGACATAAGGAACTGTCCAGACAGACAATCTCCAGGATGCTTTTGCTGTGGATAAAATGATAAAGCCGTATGAACGTGCGGCTGCCACAGGGCTGATTGATGGCTTTAACAACTGCTTCCTCCTGTCCGCTCATGAGTACATGCCGGCTGAGAGGACACTTGTTCCCCAGCTCAATGACCCCGGTGGCAGCTGCATTTCTAAAGTTGCAAAGTAGCAGTTAAAATTCCGAAAAAAGAAAACGTGCGTTTGGATAAATTCTATGGGAATCTGGTTTTCTCATGGAGTTGCCTAGCAACCACCTGGCACCACATCGGAGAACTGCAGAAGTGCATTTCAGTACTGTTAATAACCCACTCATGGGAACCTTCTGCTGTCACTGACAGCCTTGGTCCATTAATGGCAAGCCATCTGATTCGGCGCTGGAGTCGAGGAGAGTCCCGACAGGTTGTTTTTTTATGCCTGGACAAAGAACTTTTTTAAAATCAGAAAAACCTGGAAAAAATACATAATTAAAGGAAATGTCTAGTGATGATCGAGCACTAAAATGCTCGAGTGCTCGGTACTGGAATCGAGAAGGTCTGACGCTCGGAGGGGCTCGACTCTAGTACCGAGTATAATAGAAGTCCATGGGAAACTTGAGCATTTTTCCAGAAGACCTTACAGTAGGGAAGGAGTGGGTGGGGGAGGGGGACAGGAAAATAGCTGAAATGGTTGGAAACAGCACTCAAATGAAATGGGAACAGCATGGGGATGACGTTTGGACGCATGTCTGACTCCCAGGTCGCTGCTGGGGACAATGTTGTCAAAGTATTACGCCACTTTTACGGACAAAACAGAAGATAAAATGGATTTTACTGGAAAAATATGTTAGGAAATAATGTTTCCTGTATAATGACTTCTATATCAGGCAAAATATGAGGGTATGTGCACACGATGCAGAAATGCTCAGGATTTTTTCCTGAGCATTTCTGCATCTCTCTGGCAGGAAAAAACGCATGCGGATTGTACATGCGGATTGTACATGCGGATTTTACATGCCTTTTTCCTGCCAGGGACATGCGGAAATGGAGCGTTCTTCACTTTCATTTCCGCATGCGGGTTGTCAAGCGCTTCCCAAGCGATTTTAGCATCACTTGGAAAGTGCTTGTCAACTTCACACTATATAAATCCATGCAACCGGCATGGATTTATATAGTGTGTGAATGTCAAAAAATAAAAAATAAATATATACTTTACCCTCTGATGGCCCCCGGTGTCCGGCTTCGCTCGGTCCCGGCTGCCGGCAGTGAAGACTTTAGGACCTTCCGACGTCAGCGTCACGTGACCCGTCACATGACTCTGACGTCAGCGAAGGTCCTTCTTCATTCAACCGCGAAGTGCGGGGAATCAAGCAGGAGCGCTGCGCGGGCCGTCAGAAGGTGAGAATATATATATTTTTTATTTTATTCTTTTTTTTTTAATGGTACCTGGGTCTGGATGAGAGTCCTCTCATCCACACCCGGGTACCATCCGCATATTAGACCGCATGAAAAGCGCATCAACATATACAGTGATGCGGATTCCATGCAGTCTAATGCAAGTCAATGGCGGCAAAAGAGCAGCGTTTCCGCAAAATTAATTGACATGCTGCGGATTTTTGACCGCAGCGTTTACGCTGCGGAAAAATCCGCATCATGGGCACAGCACATGCTAATTTCAATTGGGGAACATTGCTGCCCTTCTACCATGCGTTTTTCATGCGTTTCCGCGGCGTTTACGCAACTGCAAAACGCCGCGGAAACGCGTGAAAAACGCATCGTGTGAACTCAGCCTAAAAGAGAAAAAAATACAAAACACCTCTTCCACCCTTTAGGCTGCATGCCCACTGGCTGCGGGCTTGTAGTTTTAGTCTTGTAAAGGCAAAATAACCAAGGAACTTCCCAGCCTGATAATATAACGCCGCAGCTGTCTGCTTTACCTTGACTGGTTATCAAAAATAAGGGGGACCCCACATCATTCTTTTAAATTATTTATTTATTGAAACCAGGCTAAAAACATCTGCATAAACACACTTACAAAGCATGTGCTTTTTTTTAATCTAATGCAAGTCTATGGGGAAATTCTGCACAAAAGACTGAGCGTTCCCACAAGAGTAATTGACATGCTGCGGATCGGAAACCCGCACCACGGGTGAGTTTACACAGCATAAAAAAGAAGTACAGTGGGCATGAGATTTCTATTAATCCCATCCACTGTGCTTGGACTGCACAACCCAGCGTTTTGGATGCAGCAAAAATATGCTGCGTCCAGAACGCTAGTAATTCTGATTGTGGGCATGCAGCCTAAGACCCGATGACGCGATGCAGCCGGCCAATCACAGTAATGTCAGTAGCCAACATGGCTACAGAATTACAGTGTATGGCAGGCAATCCCCGCATGTTTATTAGCTGTCTAACTTGAGCACCGGCAAATACTGGATCGAGTAATGAGCATACCCGAACACCCCAATGCTTGATCGTATATTCAGCAGTGGGGAGTACGCTCGCTCATCACTGGAAATGGCATTATGAATACATTCCTAAATGCCTTTAAGGCCTCATTCAGACGTCTGTGAATTCCGCACGTGTTCTATCCGCAATTGTCATAGTTAGAACACATATACATTAAAGTTTATTGAGCTGTTCACATGTCCGTGATTTTTAATTGCAGAAAAATAATGTGCAGAAATGTCCGTTTTTGATCAGACTCACGGATCAAAATTACCCATAAAAGTCTATGAGTCTGTGAAAATCACGGAAAGCACATGGATGGCAGTGGTGTACAATCCGTGTGCTGTCCATGATTAACATTGCAGTAGATAGGAGACGCTTTGCCATTTATTTCTTTGTTACATGAAAATGACTCATGGTAAAAACTGACATTGACCAAACTCTAATCACAATAGGATCCAAAACAATAAAGAAAGTCAGAGCAGTTTTTAAAAAAATTGTTCCTAGAATTTTAATAGAACAGATGCTTGTTTGCATGTAAAGTAGTAGAAAGAGGTGTTTTTCCAGTGGATATTCTAATCTAATGTTTTAAATACCAGGAGTACAGAGGTAAGTAGAGGCTGCTCATACTGCTGTTCACCCTGTCTATCTAATTTAATACTGGAGATATCAGGGGTGCTGACATAAGAGGAGGCTGCTCACACTGCTGTCTCCCTGTCTTTCTGATCTAATACTGGCGATACCAGGAGAGCTGAGGTAAGAAAAGGCTGCACATACCACTGTCTACCCTTCTTATCCGATCTAATACTGGAGATACCAGCAGTGCTGAGGTCAGAAGAGGCTGCTCACACTGCTGTTCACAATGTCTATATGATCTAATACTGGAGATATCAAGGGTGCTGAGGTAAGAAAAGACTGCTCACACTGCTGTCCATCCTGTCTATCTAATCTAATACTGGGGATATTAGTGGTGCTGACATAAGAAGAGGCTGCTCACACAGCTGTCCACCCTGTTTATCTGATCTAGTACTGGAGATATCAGGGGTGCTGAGGTAAGAAGAAGCTGCTCACATTGCTGTCCACCCTGTCTATCTGATCTATTACTGGAGATATCAGGGGTGCTGAGGTAAGAAAAGGCTGCTCACACTGCGGTCCATCCTGTCTTTCTAATCTATTACTGGGGATATTAGTGGTGTTGAGGTAAGAAGAGGCTGCTCACACTGCTGTCCTCCCTGTCTATCTGATCTATTACTGGAGATATCAGGGGTGCTGAGGTAAGAAGCGGCTGCTGTCCACCCTGTCTATCTGATCTATTATTGGAGATATCAGGGGTGCTGAGTTAAGAAGAGGCTGCTCACACTGCTGTCCACCCTGTCTATCTGATCTGTTACTGGAGATATCAGGGGTGCTGAGGTAAGAAGAGGTTGCTCACACTGCTGTCCATATCATCTAATACTGGAGATATCTGGGGTGCTGAGTTAAGAAGAGGCTGCTCACACTGCTGTCCACCCTGTCTATCTGATCTGTTACTGGAGATATCAGGGGTGCTGAGGTAAGAAGAGGCTGCTCACACTGCTGTCCATCCTGTCTTTCTAATCTATTACTGGGGATATTAGTGGTGTTGACTTAAGAAGAGGCTGCTCACACTGCTGTCCATATCATTTAATACTGGAGATATCTGGGGTGCTGAGGTAAGAAGAGACTGCTCACACTGCTGTACACCCTGTCTATCTGATCTATTACTGGAGATACCAGGGGTGCTGAGGTAAGAAGAGGCTACTCACACTACTGTCTATCTGATCTAATACTGGAGATATCAGGGGTGCCGACATAAGAAAAGGCTGCTCACACTGCTGTCTACTCTGTACACTGTCTTTCTGATCAAATACTGGAGATACTAAAAGTGCTTAAGTAAAAAGAGGCTCCTCATTATTTATTTATAATGACATTTCATTTAGTTTGTTTTTTTTCTTTTCCTCAAGAATCCTTTTATCTGGAAGCAATCTAGGTAAAAGACACCAGCATGGAATTAAAATTGGACAAAATGAATTCCTCCCCCTTTCTATGTGTAGTATGGTCTTCTGTAATTCTTTTGGCAACTGTGATGTTTAGTTGCTCGATTTTATGGCCAGATGCTAATGCAGATGTCATAGAGCCCTATTACAAAACTCGACATAGGTCACATTCATTTTGAGAGCTCCCCAAAATCTACTAGACTTTTATTAAAGTTAACATCCACAATTCATTTTTTTTGTCTAAAAATTGTTTGTTGAGCAATTTAATTTTTTTTTCTGCATGGAGGAGTTCTGTTTTTCAGATGTGATATATTACATAATTCTAAGTTTGTACAGTCATCACTTGGTGGAGCTAAATGGATAGGGATGTGTAAAGCAAAACAGATCATAGAGCGCGGTAAAAATCTGTATGCAGTGATTTTTCCCTAGTATTGGCTGCTAGTAGTTAAAACGTAAGGCTGTGTGCACACATTGCGTTTTTGCTGCATGTTTTTCAATACAGATTTTTCACAAAACCTGAAGGGTTTTCTGATGCCTGCAAAGTGAATGAGAATCCTGAAGTCTCATGCACACTTTGCTTATTTGTGACTCGCAGATTTGGTGCAGAACTAAATCTGCAGCATGTCAATTCTTTCAGCCTTTTTGCTGCAGATTTCATCCATACTAATGAATGGAAAAAAAATCTGCACCAAAAACACAAGTAAGGCTATGTTCACAGATTGCGTTTTTTCAGTTGTTTTTTTTTGCTACAAAACCTGATCTCTTGGCAGGAAAGAAGCTGTGTCAAAAACGCAGGTTTGGGGGCGTTTTTGGTACTTTTTTCAGGATCCCAAAGTTCAGCTTTACTTCTGTAGCACCCCGAGGGCTCGGCTGCTACAGGGGTATTGCACCTCAGACCAGAGGTGTGATATTCCACTCCCGGGTAAGGATGGAGTGTGGACCAGGACTCGTTTAGCTGCATGCACCACACACATCCCATTTCCGAGGGACAGCTCAACGGTGCTCCCACAGAAGTGCAGGCACGACAGCTTCTGTCCCTGGCTGGGGTGGGGCGGGGAAAGGAATACCCAGTGGTGTAGGAGCAGATAGGGGTGGGTCTCTGGGCATAGGCAGGAGTCCATTGGTTGCTAGTCACCTGGGCTCACACATAGAGGGAGGTATAAAAGGTGGGCACCATCTTAGAACAGAGTTCAGTTCAGTTCAGTGGAGACAGTCTGAGGAGAAGACGGGAAGCAGAGCCCCTGCATGGGCTCTGCTCTGCAGGCAGGCCTTGTCAGGAGGCTGAAGCCTGAGAGAGAGAGAGAGAGAAAAGAAGGAACAGAAAGGAAAGTAGGAAAGGAACTGGAACAGAGGAGAAAGGAAGCAAGGAACACAGAGAAAGGCCCAGAGACACGAAGGCAGAAGGAACCCCATATGCCCAGGAGATACAGGGTGAAGGGTTGGCAGAACAGGGTACCGGAACCCAAATTGGTGGAGGCAACAGATTCCTCAGCCAAAGACCGGAGGTTGTTACCACATCTTGGTGCGACCCCTCACTACATCCACCAGAAAGGCATACCACATAGGGTCAGGGAAACCGGGAGAGGTTTCGCCAACAGAAGGCCCGAGGAAGCTGGACAAAGGTGGGTCACTGGTGGGGACGGCCAGAGAAAGGAAAGGAAGGGAGCCCTGTGCCACGCTCTGGAATTGCCTGGGAGTTGGTCGAGTCCCTTGCCTGGTGGACGCAGCACGGCTCAGGCGGTCCCTCATGTGCACAAGTGACCAGAATAACAACTGTGAGTAAAGCTTTGGAAACTGCAATTACAAGTCTCTGTGTTTCATCGCCGC